>NC_056687.1:31550000-31797500 GCF_018350215.1 Panthera leo
CATTTTTTCCCCCATTTTTAGAGCAATTATTATCAGAGCTAATTTTTGCTACGTATCAGTAGCTGGAGTTAGACAAGTGTCTGGGCACATGCAGAAAAGCATGTTATATCTTTGGAAATAACCAGAAAAGAGAAGTGGTTATCTTTATCCAAACTTCAATCAAGGAGCATTATGTCCCTCGTGCATTATATCTCCAGTGCACAAAATAACAACAGTTGTTCTTTAGTGCCCACACATAATTAGTTGTTTCCCTTCTGATATGCCAAGCAAGGTGACTTAGCTTCAAGGGTCACCTTCCATTCAAAAACCATCTTGGCTACATGTTTGCTAAAGCTATTAACTCACAGCAAACAAAGGCTGTGCTTTTGTATAAGTGTACAAAGCCTTGAAAAAGCTTTCAGTTTTAGACAGTCACAATTGAGTTATTTGTATAGGTATAAACATCCATCAAAGACCACCCATCTCTCTCCATAGTGCAATGCCAACCAGTTTAGTGGTTGTTAAATCTGAGCAACAAGAAAGTTATTAGCAGCTCTTGTGATTGTACTTTTTGTATTGTTTGCCAACTGTGCTCAGAATTAAACAAGATATTAATTTAGATATGAGATTCTGATATACAGAATGTAAGTGAGGTGTTTTTAATAGGAAAAAGTATAGACATTTCGCAAAGGCTAAAGGACTTTTTTTGGTTGGATCCCACACACTGTTCTATATATCCATTGATCTCTAATTCTGCATTGAATATGACAGCTTTAATACGGAAATGTTTTACTTTTCTACAATCACCTATATTTACTTCTTTTCTTTTCTTACTGTAGTTACAAAGAAGCAGCGTCCTTCCCTCTGTGAAAGGCCAGAGTTTCTGCCAGAGTTCAGGATCTCATCTCCCCCAGCTGTCCCAAAATTTGTTATTATTATTAATTATTAGTGTCACAGCCCATATCAAATCTGGCTATATTTGCCTACACATTTATTTATTTTTTTCTCCTTGCCTAGAATTGACTTCATGAGGGCAGGGACTCTGTCTAGCCAGTATTATATCCTCTGGCACATGGTGGCTGCCTGATTCATTGTACGGGCTCAATTTTTATGGGAAAAAAATGATTAGATAAAAAGGTTACTATGCTTGAAAGCTTACCAACAAATTTTAGGGCTGTCACCTGGATTAAAGAATTAATAGGTACAAAATATTTTAAACAATGTGTCATCAATATTAGCTATTACTAGTTAATATTAAAACTATTTGCATGAAATAATGAGCCAGACATGAAGGACCTGGATATGAGGTAGCGTTTGTGGAATTAGTTTGGTAACAATAAAATTTAAGATCTACTCTTGTCTTGCTTTATAATTTTGAAATGTCCCAGAACATGAATGGGTTGGACCAAAGGGTATGTCAGTTTCTTTCCAGCTATAAAATTCATTAGCTTTGCAGTTTGAGTCAATATAAAAGCAATAACATGATTGTGGATAGATTTAATGACAAGCCTTCCAAGAGGATCTGTGATTTGAAACAGGCTTTTTAAAATAACAACAATTAGATAGTGCTTTCCAGATCTAAGACATAGCATATAATGCACAGCTGGGCGGGACCCACTTTCCACTTTTCTGGAGCTCAGAGTCTGATGGGGCTGGTATTTAAGCAAATAATCAGAACACAGTGTGATCAGTGATAGGCTATGAGAGAGATATGCAAGAGTTGCCATTGAAATCTAGTGGAAGGAGAAATTAATTTGGTCTGAAAGGGCTGGAAAGGCATTATCTATAAGCCTGGAAAAGAGAGTAGAATTTTCCTCTACAAGTAAGGAGTGAGCATTATTCATAAGGAATAAAATACATAGATATACATAACTATTTAAGTCTTTGGATTGCTTGAAAAATGGGAATAGTCTATAATATATACTGTTTGAGAAAAAGAAAGGAAGAAGCAGCAATTACAGGAAATGAGACAGGAGAATGATATTGGCAACAGTTTGTGGTGTTCATATTTATTGAATCAGTCAAGGACTTGTGGGAAGGAAAACAAAACAATAACAACAACAAGTACTTTAGCAATTATAAGCATATTTAAGAGTTTACAAAATTGAATGGAATGGACTCTAGGCTATTCCTAGAAATGATTCCCAACACCATATCCACACAGCTTCACTAAAGGGCTCAGAAAACCATTGTTGAGCTACCATAATGGCCTCTCAGCACTCATGAAACTTGAGAGACCATTACAGAAAGCCTAAGTGTCTTTACTTCCATGCATGGCATAGAAAATATGCCATGGCCACAGAAATATGAGTAATCAGAAATTATTGTCTTCATTTCCACACCTGTTGCTTGTTCTTCAGTCCGATCGATTTTCCAAATACTACTATGCCCCTATGCCAAATCTCATGCAAGTGTTTCTAATTAGTGAAATCTAATTTGCATCCAGAAGCCTAGCCCCAAGGAAACTGGAAGATAAAGTTTTTAATTCTCCAATCTCTACAGTACAGGAGTTTCAATAGAAGGCAAATGAAATAAATGTGGGTTCAATCCAGCAGATTTACTGAAATGGTAACTATGAAATTTGAACTTCATCCTGTAGAATATGGGAAGCAGCAAAGGTTTAAACACTTGGAGTTTCAAAGACACATTTGAGAAAAGAATAGTGAGAAAGATATATATGTAGGAAAATGAGAATACCAGAATGAATTAAAGGAAGTTAAAGATTAGGAAACAGAGAGAGTAACCCACAAATTTGAGAAGGTCTTAAAATATAGGTGCAATATATGGCATTTGAGGTAGATGATAAATAAGAAAGCTTTTGCCTGTTCTTGAGTGAGAAAGAAGCAAGATGTTTAAAAAAATTTTAGAAAATCTGCAGCTAAATTAGTATATGCTTTGAAGAAAGAGACACTTGGAATTGGTTAGAGTAAGCTATATCTGCCATGTCAGGGAAGTTCAGGAAAGTCTGACTCGTGTGTGTGTGTGTGTGTGTGTGTGTGTGTGTGCGCGCGCGCGCGCGTACTCACGCGCGCGCATGTGTGTAATTGGTATGTGGTGATTAGTGCAATATTTGATTCATTCAATTCAAATTTAGAATGCTTGCTGTGTTTTGCATTCAATAAATAGACACCCATTATTATTCTCATTTTAAAGAGAGGAAACTGAGGCACTGAGAATTTAAGTAACTTGCCCAAGGCCACACAGCTAGTAAGTAGTGGAATTTACTAAAGATAAATAAGGTATCTCCTGTAGTAGTGTGCTAGTGCTGCTTCAGATACATTTCACACATGGAAACACACACAAACATGATATTTGTCATGATATATTTTAAGAGGATTAATTTAATCCTTGCTTTTGACCTGCAAAAATGGAATTTTTATACTCAGAGAAAATGCTTGTTTCTCATGCCCATGCAACAGAGAGGGATGTTTTAACATAGGATTTAAAGGCACTCTAGCTTGGCTATTCCTTTTAAATCATGATTGGAAGTTCCCCATAAATTCCCTCTATGCCTGGAAACATTTTGGCAGTAGCCAGTACTTGGATCTTGCTGCTCCCTGATATACCTCACCAGTTGACTTCACTATCTCCTTCTTTATGGTAGTTGTTGGAAGAATAATTGTATCACAGTTTTCAAATGACAAATGAATAAGGGGATAAGGTCATTATGTCAATTTTTCTCTAAAAATTGTAAAACAGCCCCTCTCCATATAGCTTTTTTATAAAACCATGAAGCTGGCATAGATAGATAGATAGATAGATAGATAGATAGATGCTACAATCAAAGTTTATAGATCTAAGGGTGCCTGGGTGGCTCAGTCATTTAAATGTCTGACTCTCAGCTCAGGTCATGGTCTCATGGTCATGAGATCCAGCCCTGAATTTGGCTCCATGCCGGAAGTGGAACCTGCTTAAGATTCTCTCCCTCTCTCCCCCACTTATGCTCCCTCAAAAAAAAAAAATTAAATTAGAGATTATAGGTCTGAATCTAACATATATCTGAATGTCATTTGATTATCAAACTATCAGCTTTGAAGTTCCACCTCTGAGCTGCATTCCAAGACCCAGAGCTGGGTCTTCGTCATCTAAAATGCAATGGAATAAGAAGGTGACCAACAAAGAATCCCAAGTCTGCCAAAACCAACAAAGTTAAGTAAGAGTAAGATCTTGGAGTAATAAACTGGCTGTATTTTAATTTTAGCTCTGTCCCCTTGCACATGATCTTGGACAAATTATCTGAATGCCCACTGCCTCAGTTTCCTTTTTTGTAAAATGAGAACAATACTATGTCTATCTAATAGGAGTGAAATACGAATGAAATGAGTTAATACATATAAACAAAGTTAGAGCAGCAAGGTTGTGCTTTATAAACGAGGGCCTTTGCTGTTACTGTTGTTCCCTCATCCCAATCCCTTTAAGAATCTTGAAAGATTGGGAGCACCTTCCTGGCTTAGTCTGTTGAGCGCCCAACTTCAGCTCAGGTCATGATCTCACAGTTTGTGAGTTTGAGCCCTGTGTCGGGCTCTATGATGACAGCTCAGGGTCTGGAGCCTGCTTTGGATTGTGTCTCCCTCTCTCTCTCTCTCTGCCCCTCCCCTACTCTCTCTCTCAAAAATAAATAAACATTAAAAAAAAAGAATCTTGAAAGATTGAAAGAATGATCAATAATGATTGTTTTCATTTCCTTTTCTCCTCTTTATCCCCAACCCAGCTCATTTTGTTTTGCATAATACCATATCTCTGGAATTACATTTGTCATTCATTAGTGACCATCATGTTATCAAATCCAAAAGCGATCTGTAATTCTCATATTAGTAACATTTAACACTTTTTTAAATTTTTTTAATTTACATCCAAGTTAGTTATCATATAGGGCAACAATGATTTCAGGAGTAGACTCCTTAATGCCCCTTTTAATTACTGCATTCTCATCAAAACATTTTGTTTTCTTTACTTCCAGGAGATCACATTTTCCTGGGTGCCATCTTGCTCAGTGACACTTCCATCTCAGTTACTTCCGACTCCTTTTTCCCCAATAAATAAATATTTGAGATCTGCAGGACTCATTCCTAGAATTCCTTCTCTCTCTATACATACAATATCATCCTAGGTAATCTCATACAACTTTATGACTTTAAATAGCATCTTTCTGTGATGACCCTAAATTTATAATTCTAGCTCTGATTCCACCTCAGACTTCTGTTGACCCCCAGACTCATACTACAATCATTTACATGCCTAGTTGATATCACCACTTACAAATAAAATAGAAATTACAAAATTAGAATGTCCAAATACAATCAATCTGTCATTTTCTGATCCCCTCCCCAAGAAAGGAGTGACCTATCTTCTTGTGAAACAATCACTATAGATTTTATTTGCAGCTCCTTTGGGATAAAATATCACATGAATATGTGATATATGTATGTAGATCATTCTTGTGTTCCAAGTTTCTGAGAGTAAGAATCCATACCTTACTATCCATTGTGCACCCATTATAGTCCACAGCCCTCAATGACTATTTTGCAAATGATAAAGTGAGCAAAAGAATACTACCTTAGGGAAGATGTATACTGATGTCTCTTATCCTTGGGCTCCACAAATGAAAAAGGAAACCGTGAAAATCATTGCTGACCCATTCTTTTAACTATCTTTTTGTATTTTCAAATCTAATTCCTAGGGGATCAAGATTTTTATGTTATTGTTCTTGAAATTTTTGTCATGTTTCTACAATAGCTCTTATACTTTATATCCACTGAGAGACAGAAAGCTCCATGTTTACAATGGCAGTGCCCAGCATTGAGTAAGTTTAATGACCAGGATACAGGTTAAGCTAGATATCTAAAATTATGACTCAGCACTCTGGAAAACATTTGACAGTTCTTCAAAAATTAAGCATAGAACTACCAAACAATTCAGGAATTCCAATGTTATGTATTTACTAAAAAGAATTCAAATACGCACACACACACACACACACACACACACACACATATTCAGAAAATCTATTCAAACAAATACTCATATAGGGATTTCCATAGCAGCATTGATGGTCCAAAGTTGAAACTAACTGAAATATCCACAGCAAATAAGTGGAAAAACAAAATATAGTATGCATATATGCACATGCATATACACATGCAAATAATGAATCACAAAAAGTTATGAAGTATTGATATATGCCACAATGTGGATGAGCCACAAAGACATTATGCTTGATGAAAGAAATCAGACACAAAAGATCGTATATTGCATGATTCCATCTGTATGAAATATGCAGAATAGATAAATAAGCAAAAAGCCAACTCGTAGTTGCCACGGGTTGGTGAGAGGTAAAAATAGGGAATGACTCTTTATTGAATATGGAGTTACTTTGGGGTGATAAAAATGTTTTGGAACTAGATAGAAATAGTGGTTATACAACAGGATGAATGCACTGAACGATCCTGAATTATATACTTTAAAATAGTTCATTTTGGGTCACCTGGGCAGCTCAGTCGGTTAAGTGTCCAACTCTTGATGTCGGCTCAGGTTATGATCTCATGATCATTAGATTGCACCCTGCATCAGGCTTAGCGTGGAGCATGGAGTCTGCTTGGGATTCTCTCTCTACTCCCCCCCCCCCGCCCCCGCCGTCCCGCCTCTCCCCTGCTCATGCTCACTCTCAAAATAAATAAATAAACATGAAAAAATGGTTCATTTTATGTGACTTTCACCTAAAAAATGAAATATGGCTCAACATATTTCTGTCACTGAACACTCCTGAGTAGGCAAGTGGTTTGGGACAGATAAGTGACAGTTCTGTGAGGTGTTCCAGCAGTATTCCAGACATGCCATTTTCTGTGGTATCCTTGTTTTTTTTTTTTTAATTTTTTAATGTTTATTTTTGAGAGAGAGAGAGACAGAGTGCGAGCAGGGAAGAGAGAGAAGGAGACACAGAATCCCAAGCAGGCTCCAGGCTCCCAGCTGTCAGCACAGAGCCCGCTGCAGGGCTGGAACCCACAAACTGTGAGATCATGACCTGAGCTGAAGTCGGACTCTCAACCGACTGAGCCACCCAGGCACCCTCTGTGGTATTCTTGATATTATTTAGTCTACATAGTTGAAATTGGTTGATCAGCATCATTTCTCTGTTCTAGGCTTCAGGAAAGTGAAAATGAAGGAAGTAGAGGTAAACTCTTTCCTCTTTAAAGAACATAACCAAGACAGTTGCATGTACACATCACTTCTATTTATATCTCTATGCCTAGAATGTGGCCTTATGGCCACAATTAAGTAAAAGACACTAGGAAAAATAATATAGGTGAGGCATCCATGTAGCCCTTTGAAATTTGGGAGATTCTATTACCAACAAGAAAGAATGGAAAGTGGAAGACAATTAGCTGTCTCTGCTACAGAAAGTAATTGATAAATATTTTGATAAACAGTAGAACCTGATCTTTTCAGTGTAGGAAGTAATAATTAGATAATCAAAAGCTGCATAGCCCTCAACCTTTATTTAGAAAGCCATCTTTATAGTATAAGATTTCTTGCCAAGGTCATGACACACGTCAAAAATACTTCATACCAGTATGGTATTAAAATAGTAGAAAATTCACAGAGAGAAAGGGCAAAGTTATAGTTTTTGGTCGAACAGAATAGGTGGAATGTATTTTCTAGATACTTGTATCATAATAAAATATATCAGAATCTACTGGCCAGAAATAATGTTTTGATATTAAAATATGACTATATAAAGAATATGTTTGCTGTTTCTCTCCTCAGTGACTCTAAAAAGCTACCCAAACTACTTTATCACCAGATTCAGCTCAAAAAGGAAAAAAAAAAAAAAACAGAAGAAAATACAATAAAATAGAAAGCAGTCACTAGAGCCCTAAAGCCCAGACTTGATTTACGAGGTACAAATGCTCCAGAGGAACTGACCTCCTTTTTCTCACTTCAAATTAAATTATTGGTATACTCATAGCCTGATATTTGTTCACTTAAAGCTTATGGTTTTTCATTTTTACATTTGAGGTTGAAAAATGTACAAATATAATAGAAGCAATAATAACCAAGGTATCTAGTCTTAGGAGTCAAACACAAGTTTGGATTTAGCCTTGACTTGAGTCCCTTTGATTGACGTTTCCATTGCTAGAGTTAACCCAAGTCATTTTTAGATCCAACTAAATTTCATTTTGTCTTATCTACAGGTTATCATTCTTGCAAGAATCATCTCATCCTGGCAGGATCTTGATTTAAGGCTTTAAAACTCAGTGAGGCTAAAAGAGATTTTGCAAGGTCACAAACACTGTATGTTTGTTTGGTAATACAAAACCTGAAGATGGAATGCCAGCCCATGCAAGATCTCAGCAGTGGTTAAACATGTCACATGCTGCATTCTCATTCACAATCAGGATGACTTTGGAGCCTGTCTGGTTCACAGTTGTTTTTTTGTTTTTTTGTTTTTTTTTTTTTTTTATGGACTGAATTCAATATTTTTTTCCAGGTTCACACTTCTGAAAATTCTGTTTCTCTCCAATTTGCTCACCTCAGAGAGGCTTGTTAGAAAAGTCATAGTATCAGTAAAGACTCAAAAGGTACATTTTCTTTATCACATTTTACTTCAATCAGATAGGTTTTTCTCCTGTGGAAAGTGGTTTTTAGACTGATAAAGTGTGTTATCATATATAAGCATCTAGAGATATACAACTTAGTCATTACCCATTCAGAGACATCAGTAGAATATAGAATTGAGAATATTCACATGGAAGTAATGTGTGTGTGGATATTTATGGAGAACTTAATTTATTTTTTAATTTTTTTTAAATGTTTATTTATTTTTGACAGAGAGACAGAGCATGAGCGGGGGAGGGGCAGAGAGAGAGGGTGACACAGAATCCAAAGCAGGCTCCAGGCTCTGAGCTGTCAGCACAGAGCCCCATGCAGGACTGGAGCTCACAGACCGCAAGATCATGACCTGAGCTGAAGTCGGATGCTCAACCGACTGAGCCACCCAGGCACCCCAGGACAACTTAATTTCTTGTGCATGTTGGTATGTCACTTAACTATTTTTGCTACAATTTTTTATGATGCATCTGTGTACAATGACGCCCTCTTTCAATTTCAGATGGGTGATCTTCCATTTTAAACTATCTGTAATTCACATCTATATGAAGATTTAAGGATATTTCATGAAAATTGTCAATTTTTCATATAACACCAATGAGAGTTAATTATATACACATACATATTTATATTAAAGCATTAATATTTCATTATACTTGTATTTCTCTTTGTATAGGCAACACAGTACAGTGAATTAAAGTACACATTTGTAGTTAGACTGAGTTTGACTCTAGATCATGTCTGGCATTTATAGCAGTAACATTTCAAAAAGACAAAGAACGCAGAGAAAAGGTATCCTCAGGGAGAATTTAAGAGAATATTCCAAAGCAGGTGAATCTAAATAAAACAGTGGTTCTCAACCTGGACAATTCTGTCCTCTTCCTCTCCCCACTCACCCCCGCCCCCCTTGACCACAGAACCTATGAATATATCTGGAGACATGTTTGTCACAACTGGGGTTAGAATTACTACTGGCATCTGTCAGGTAAATGGCCAGGGATGATGCTCAACATCCTACAATGTATAAGACAAGCCTCCACCAAAACCAAAACCCAAATGTCAATAGTGCTAAGTTTGAGAAAGCATGAAATAGAATGTGACACTTGGATGTCATAGTTTTTTTTGTTGTTGTTGTTGTTTTGCTTTGTTTATTTCTAGCCTTAGCTATTGAAAGCTCCCATCCTAGGCACCACTGTTTGGACTCATCAATAGTGAGTGTGTGTGTGTGTGTGTGTGTGTGTGTGTGTGTGTTGGGGAGAAACAGGAATGTAGAGGTAGTATAAAGAGGAGAGAAGGCTATGAGCCACCCCACACTCACTCTAGAATTGACAGTCAGATTGTGCCACAAAGAAATAAAAAGGCATTATTATTATTAATGTACAGTGCATTTAATTGAGATCATTTATATGATCCCAAGTTGTTGGGTTTTTTTTTGCTATTATTATTTTCTATGACCACGAACTATCTATTTTGCAATTCTGTAATGTATTAGCTATCTTACAGTGTGTATTTGGCTATAAGGGCAATTATATATGAAAGCATGGTTGAAGCCACATTTACCAGCTTTACTGCTGGAAAAATGGTTCAGTAAACCTCTGTGTTATATGAGTTAGCATATACAATAGATGGTCTGTGCAGGGTGGAGAGTGAGGATTAGCACTGAAAACTAAATTGGAGAACTAGCTCCTTGTGTGTAAATAGGAACAGTTTTAATATTTTTTATGTTTTGCTTATTGTTAAACCCTACACAGAATACAATGATTGGCATTTTTCAGAATCTCAATGGACAGTTTTGACTCAACAAATGAGTTTAGGGCAATCCAAAAAAAATTTTTTTAATGAAAATAAGGATTAAGCATTGATAATTATAGTTCATTGACTTGAAAGGTGACAATGAATATGAAATTAAGAGTCACCATGAGCCTGTGCATATTTAAACATAACCTTCTGAGATAATCCTGTATAATTTACAAGACCTCTTCTGGAGTAATTTGGCCATCAAAACAAATAAGATGAGGACAAGTGGAAATATTTTCAAGTCTGAAACTGTGTTTGAAATAGAGAAAATTTTTAAAAGTAGAAAAAATAGTCCCTCATTTTAGGGACAAAATTTCTCTATATGTCATTCACTTCTTTTCTAATCCAGGCTGTTGCCTTTACAAAGAAACCTCTGCTCTCAATATGTCTTGATTTTTCCATATCTCTTCCTTCTCTTACCTTCTCTTTTGCTCTTCAAAAAACATTTTCTTTTCTCACTCTGAATATTTCTTCTCAACCTCCTTGATGGGACCGCTTTTCATGTTTCTCTCAATCTGATTCATTGATGGTTTCATCAGAATGTTTTATCACCGAATGCATGTTTTGTATGACTGCCTTTGCCTAAACATTTCTCTCCCATCCGTACCCTAAACACACACACATACTTTTCTAAAAAAGTATTTATAAGATTCACATCTCATTTATAAGATTCACATTGTTATACATGGAATAGACGTTTTCTACCATGTGATTCTGTCCTTTTGCCTGAAAATGTTTCAGGGGAGGAATAAGACTGGGCCAATCAAAATCTTCCCTGGAATTTTTGGTAGTAGAATTGAGCACTGAAATCGCTTCAGAATCATCCACATGAATCAATAAGATGGAGGAGTTTGGTTGGAAGAGGGGGCTAGAGAGATAGAGACAGAGAAAGAGAAGGAGTATGCATAGTACAATAGGTAGTAGGGATAGAGAGCTTCAGAGGTGTTTTCAGTTACTGTCTCTATTTACCCCCCTGGTTTAGGCTTATTCTCATCCCTGATTCACTCAGGAAAATCCCATAATTCTCTTTTTGAATAATCTAATTTGAATCAGATTGTATTGTATTACAGAAGCACTTTTAAGGAGCTCAAGAGTCCTTCTCCATATATACCTTTCCCCTAAGTAATCCCTTCCACTGTGTTAAGTTGTCTTGAGGAAGCACACTTCAAGCCAACTGCTATCTGAACATTGTATTTGTATCATCATATTCTGCTTCCTCAAAGATCCTCTTTCTTCTACGGTTCTACTTTATGGCAAGCTAATTTGCCCATTCTCTTAAGCCAGAAACAAGGGCATGCTCAACAGGCCCTTTTTCTTTTTTTAATTTTTTCCTGAGATAAACAATACTCAATGAAATTTTCTTAAATCAAAAACAATGAAAAAAATCCATGATGAATGTAACATCAAATGTCTAAATAAAGACAAGATCAGCAGTATACCATGTGAAGTCATCCTCTTCTTTGGAGTTCCACATGTCCTCTCCATTGTTACCTTCATTTACTTTTTTAGACTACTGTTAGCATTCGCCTGGGCTGTTGAACTACCTTGTAAATATTTTCCCTACTAGCCCAAAGCCCTTCAATTTTCCCTTAAGTTAGACAACAAAGTTATCTTTGTAATATGCCAATCTAATTACATCCCTTCCCCACTTAAAACCATTATAATGTTCTCCATTTCCATATGCTCCCGAATATGGTGTAGAAAGCATTTAATGATCGCATCTTGTCTCATCTCCTACACACTGCAGCAATTTCTTATTGCCAGCAATGCCGAACTTTATTCTTCCATGACACTGAACTTCCTTTGGTTCTTGAAATGCATCATTATAGGTCACTCATTTCTCTCTCTCTCTCTCTCTTTCTCTCTCTCTCTCTCTCTCTCTCTCTCTCTCTCTTTGGGTGTGTGTGTGTGTGTGCGCGCGCATGCACATGCACGCGTGTGCGTGTGTGTGTAAGCATGCTAGGTCTTTGCCTGGATTGGTCTTTACAACTTTCACCCCAATCTACCTATTAAGCACTTCAAATCTGGACCAGGTTGATTTAATCCAGGAAGATAGATATTAAATATTCTTGTTCTTCAAGTCTCTGCCCTAAACTTTTCTCTCTCTCTCTCTCTCTCTTTTTTTTTTTTTAGCATTAGACACTTTCTCCCTGGATTATCTCAACCACTTCTTCTATCTTTAATTATGACTCCCAAAGTGGGGATATATATGGTCCTTCATTCTAAAATCACAAATATATTCAATTGCAACTATATATAAAACGGACAGCTCAAGACTAATGTTTATAAAAATTAAAATTTCCTCCCACCTTTCTTCTTAGCCAAGATATTCCCTGTTTTAGAAAATTACACAACCATTTAAGAAAGAGACCATCCTTGGCCATTCCTTCTCCCTTGTGCCCAGTATCATCCTCCAATGTGCAGCACCTAAAAGACTCCAGCCATCACACTGGCACCACCAGTTTACATCTTTCCCAATTCCATGGTCACCAATGCTGCTGCCAACATTGTTGCTGGCATTTACATAGCAATCACTGCCAATGTCATGCCCCAACAGTGCTGCTGCCTCCATCCACACCAGTGCTGCCAATGCCTCACACTCTTCGTGTCCCACAGCAATTATAGAGCAATAACTCTTCTAACTGCCACTATCCCAAGGATTTGTGTGTGAGATAATGAGATCTGTGCTATGCAGTAATCTTAGGGACACAAACCATGCTCAGAATCATCCCTCCCTTCTGTGTTCAATATTTGCCAACAATCCTTCAGCCAATCTTACCCATCTTGACCCTCTTTTCCCCTAGGATGATTTTTTATTTTTCTAGGAGCTTTTTTTTTTTTTTTTGATCCTCCATGTAAACATATCCCTGGCTGCTCTTCACCAGTCCTCTAAATTATGCCCGAACATGTGTGAATCTGATGGTAAATATAGCTTAGGCTCATGCAGTGACCATTGCCACTTCAGTATTAGGTAGCCAATGAATAGTTGTTGAATACCAAAGGGAATGCATGCCCTTCATTTTTCTAGTGTTTCCTTTTTCCAAAATACTTCTGATCGTGTTTTTTCTGAGCTCTAAAATGTCATTTTTAAAGAGCAAGGGGCATGAAAATTATAATTTCCATTTCAAGTGCTCACAAATTGAAAGTATAGATAAATATTGTTATCCTATTAAGATTTAAGAATATAGTTTGATTCATCAGTTGTATTTATTCAGATCAGTTTTGATTAATCTATTATAAGAGAAAAGAAGCAAAAGACAAACTATCCAAACCTCTCCAGGGCTAGTCCTTTGTATACCCAGTGCTTAGCATATTATCTATCTAGCATATTTTATTTTAGGCCCTCAATACTTATTTGTGAAGGGAAGGTTATCCTGCTGAAGCTTGACTTCACACAGAATTCCTTACATAAGAAAGTCCTGTCTCAACCTTTTTAATGATGGTGTTCACTTTATCACCAAAAGGAAAATCTCTATCTTTCCCTTCTCATAGATATCACTTACCCTTCTGACCACCAAATGTGTGAGGTTTTTTTTTTTTCCCAATACCAAGCAATTCTCTAATTCTCAGCTGACAATGACTAGGCATTCTAAAAATTAACTCAATTCTTTTACTATCTACTTGAAGATAGCATCAGATCCCACAGGTTAAGGGCTCAATCCCACAAGACTGCACCCCTACTTCAAATGCCAATCACAAGTCCCAGGTTGTAACCTGTACTTCTGATCAACTGGCTATAAATTGGGGATGTCCACAACACCCTACTTGTGTTAGATAATTTGCTCTAATGGCTCACAGAACTCAGGTAAACATTATACTTACATTTATTATAAAAGGATGCAATGCAGAACTAGCCAGAAGGGAGACTTGCATAGGCAAGGTATGGAGTGTGGGTGCACAGGGCTTCCATGTTCTCTGTGGGTACACTACCCTCCCAACACCTCAATGTGTTCCCTAACCCAGAACCTCATCAAGTCTGGTTGTTCAAGAGTTGTTAGGGTGCAATTTCCACCCCCAACTTCTCCATCTAAGAAGTTGATGAGTGAAGCTGGAAGTTCCAAATAACTTGGCCTTTTTAGTGATGAGCCTCACTTTAAGTTATTCCATTAGCGTAAATTCAGATTTAATCAAAAGGTGTTTCTATGAATGATAGAAGATATTCCTATCCCTTAGGAAATTCCAAGGTTTTAGCAGCTCTCTCAGGAATCAGGGACAAAGACCCAATATATTTATTATATCACAACTGTTCTGCTTTTTTAAATGGCCATGTTAGAAAATAATTTGATATTTGATATATTATATGTGGAATGATATATGATAATTAAGGACATATGGTATGATACATAAAAATCACCTATAAAATAACCCTAAAATCAGATAAAATCTAATTAAAGTGGGAAGATAATCATTTGAGACAGAAATGCTATAAGCATTTAAAAACACCTTCTATATTTCCTTCTTTTTAAAAAAGATATGTAGTTCCAACAATATATCATTGAGACCTCCCAGTGAAGCACAGATAAATTAAATTCAGAAATCTCCCAGTGAAGCATGGATAGAATGAACAGATATAATACCATTTAATTAATGCTATTTATTTGAGGTAATGTCATCTTAACTGCATCACGGTTACCTGGACTGCTTGTTAACCATGAAAATTCCCAGGGTTTTGTGTCTCAAAAATCTTGGTTTCACCAGTGTCCTAGGTAATCTGATGCACACAAAGTTTAAAAGATTCTGATAGAAGAAACTGATAATAACAACACAGATCATATGGATGTATGGATAAACAGGTAGAGATCCAATTGAATTATACTGGAAAGGATATCTTAAATTATCATTGGATAAGACAAAATATAAGTTAGAATCAAGAAAACATTTACTTGGTGATATTATTGCCTTGGTATCTGCTTCTGTCCAGTGTCATACCTGTTCCTTTTTCTGGTACATAAATAACAGCTAAAACTTTTAAAGACTTTCTAGAGATAATACTAGTCAAATGTCTAAGTTAACTCATGGTTAAAATTGCATGATGCATTCCCAATGAGATAAACTACTATTCATACTTAAGTGTATAATAGATAGAAGATAGTGAAGTGTTTTGTTATTAACTAACGCTTTGTTTTGTTTTGTTTTGTTTTGTTAAGAAAAGCCTTTTGCGTAAAATGTAGAATAGTAGTTTCCTTTTCTATGAAAGGAAAATTCAGTATTTCACACAACACTCCCTCTTTACCTTTCACACATAACCCTCACACTTAGAAAGTAAATGAATTGTACATCCAAAAAAGGAACCAGTCCAGCTAAGCAACTCTTTTCCTTTTTTGTTGGATATCAGTGTAGATTTTAATGAGCTCAGTCTCCTGGGGAGCATTTTAATGGTTTTTTTCCCTCCTCCCCTGATGACCATGTTTATGCTAAGTTTTGATACAGTATACAGGACTTATGTAGTAATTAGCATTCAAATGGACCACTGATTTCCCTTTCACTGAGTGGGTTGTCTATTTCCAGGCTTAGAAATGGAATTGAATGAGTTAGAGCTTGTAATAATCAAGACATATTAACAATTCAAATCCTAAATTAAACATCCAAGATAGAGGGTGCAAAAGGGAAGCATCATCCATGCCACAGACTAGCTAAACAACCAAAAGTGAATAAAACAATGAACAAGGCAAACTTTCATGGCTAATGGTCTATCAGCAAATGTGAGAAGCAAGAAAAAATATATGCTACAGATAATGTCAAAGTGATACCGAATGTCGGAATATGTTGATTTTTAAGTTTAAAAACTTTTCAATTTGTTTAAATACTGCCTATATTCTTTTTCACATAGTCACTGATAAAAGTTGAAGAGAAAAATGAAGTAAAACTTCAGCATATCTACCTGATAGATATTTTAGTGTATTTTAGGGAATCATCTAATAACCGTAATGAAGAACTGGTAATTATTCCAGGTCAACTTTCAGAATCACAGCTATTTTAAAATCTCCTTAACGCCTGGTGTAGTATCTGAAAACATTTAACATTTTTTGATAGTATTTTGAGACATAGTTCCCTTATAAAATCTAATGAAATCCTTATACTTCCTCAGTGCAATCCTTAGAGAAATGTACATCTATTCATACAAACAACATAATAATACCCCTTTTAATCATTAAATTTACAAAGTGGAATATAAGAGGCATGACTTTACACTTCAAGTTTTTAATAAATAATAGTCACAATTTATATACATATTATTAGTCTAATGATTTTCCTTTATTTCTGAGCTTATGCCTATACTGAATGGTTAAAAATTAATGAAACAATAGCAATAAAGAGCTTGAATAAAAACATAAAGTTGATTATATGAAATGATTTTTTCTCAAACATTTACAAAGTAATATAAGGTTAATAGCTTTGGTGAGCAGTAACCTACCAAATTTGCAAGAGATCACAATAGTCATTATTATTCACATCTACAAAGAAATAGAAAAGCAAAAGAAATTAAACTCAAGGCATTTTATTCAAAAAAATACTTTTGCTACATTTATGCTCTACATAAATAGCATGAATATATTTTTAGCACAATTAACCAAATACCCCCGAGCCCATTTTTTTCTTCATGGCTTTAGTCTGGTTAATGTGAAATTTAATTTGTGCTAATCTTCTCAAGGTTAGTAAAGTGTGAAATATACTGTACATTGGATTTAAACAATTTATAGTAGCATTGAATTGTTGTAAAATTTTAGAAAATGATGTCTTATAATTTCCTAATAAAAAAAAGAAGAAACATTGAGTCTCCATTATTAGGGTGGAAACTGCTCAAATCATAAAGGAGAAGGGTAGTCCAATTGGTCCAGAGTACGCCAATAGAGACTGCAAAGGAGAGTGAGCTCTTAAAATAAATTTAGGAATTACAGAATGGCTCCATTAAAATTATGATTTCAAATTATTTCGTTTTAAGTTGGAATCCAAAAGGTGTGGAGAAACAACCAGAATGTTGCCTTTACCTAAAAGCCTATTCTGTCCCTATAACTATCTCATCTAATTGTGTTTTATCATGTAACTGACTAGGATCAGAGAAGTCAAAATTTGGAATTTCTCCTTTGTGTAAGAACTACTTGCCCTGACTGTCTCCAAGCTAGAAAAATATGGCCCTTAATTTAGAGAACTCTGTGAAACCATTTAGGTGGTCAATCTAGTTACATACCTGATTCATCTAAAAAGCATTAATGGCACATAGAAACAACTTTGAAATACACAGTAGGTGGTAAGGAAAATGGGTGTGGTATACAATTTGTATTCTAAATGCACGAGGCTATTACACTGAAAGAAAATTCCACAAAACACTTAATGGATTAAACTTGAAAAGGAGTAATGATGTGAAAAAATATATAGGAGAAGAAGCAAATTGCATGCAATAAGGCAGAAAATAAAATTCAGTGAGATTTGGGTTTGCACAGAGTTATCTCAAACAAGCCACTCAGTTGCGTTCTTTTCTGAGAACTCATAACAGAGCAATGGAAATTCAGCAAGGGTTGAATAACTTGATCATTCAAAATTAAAATACATGTGTGCACACATTTGTGTGTTTTTATAGCATTTAGCTACGTGATATTGAAAGCCACATTTTAACCATATGCCGGCATTTAAAAGAAATGCAAAGCAAATCACTTTTAGAAATTTCAAAAAGTCACGGTAGCCCTATTATTCCATGATGAGCTCAATATGGTTAGGTAAAATATACAACCTTCTTTGAAATCTAAAGTGTTATGCAAATATAAGGTGCTATTAAACATAATACTTTTCATGGCAAAATCAGGAACACATAATGCATTGTGAAGGTAATTTTATTCTTTCTTTCTATGTGACTATGAATACACATTTGTGGAACAAATAAATATATTCTTCTTTCTGCATAAAGATGAATGTATGAAACCGTTTTTAATATAATAAGTACTTTGAGTTATTCATTATGAAAGGTAGTCAACCTGGAAATAAAGAGATGGCAAGAAAAAAATTCTTAGTCATATTTAGAATGGTTTTACTTACAAGGGAAGGCCTTGGAGGGGAGAGGGAGGAACATTCATGGGTTAATTTCATTATCAGCAAATTTTATATCCTGATTTCAAAAGAGCTTCAGAAATCCATATTTCTTTTGTGATAGATGCAAAAAAAAAAAAATACCTCCATAAATTGTAGCAATGCAGCCTAACTTGCCCAGAAAATATGTTGAAAAACATACCACTGGTGTCTTTTACACCAGACTAGAAAACACACAAAAGAATGCAAGAATTTTCTAGATCAATCAAATAGTTGGAATCATTGTTTCCATTGACTATAATGAGAAAAATAATGTACTATCTCAAGATATTCAAAACTTAACTATAGCTGTATTTTTATGGTCATCATAATTATTCATATGTGTTGTGAAACAGTCGATGCCTTATTTATATGTAACTTTCAGTACTCAAGTAATTGTCTACCTTAATGAGTGATTCAAATCGTCTTATCATAAACTACCCAAGATTTTAGTGATCCATTTCTGCAAGACAAAATAATATATATGTATTGTATTTTCTTAGGCATAACCCAAGTTAAAAAAAATAATTATAACTTTTCTTTACCCATTCAGATTCTATTCATTTTTCAAACATAAGCATTGGGTTTCACCTCCTTCATGAGACATTTTCAGTATTTTTCAGCTGACATTGGTTATTCTATTTCTGAGTATCTAGATTTCTTTTATTTAAAAATTCCAATACTTAATAATTCATTAGAAATACTTGGAAAAAGCCTAGAGTCTAGTTTTACACACGAGTAGAAAAAAATCTGTTCAAATAAGACTGGCAAACAAGAAGGCTTAAAAAGAAAGAGATAATGGATGGCATAAAATATGTCAGAGGAGATAATAAAGTCAACAGACAAAAAAAAAAATTAGAGAAATACTTTACCATGCAATGACATAAGATAAACACCTACAAAATGTAAAGAGCTTAGTCATTCTTGATAACTAATCTGAATGTCAGTGAATGTCTGAGAAGATATTCAAGCCCATTAAAGGTTAAGAATGTATAAACTAATCATGAAATAAAAAAGGATAGCTGGTGCTGTATCACTCTTTTTTTCCTTTATAGCACATAACATCATCTGAGTATATTTGCCTGTTTACCTGTTAATGATTTGTATCTCCTTCCTACAAGGGAACCTCCATGAGAACATGTGTCCTGTCCACAGCTTTAAGAGAATGCCTAGATGATATGTAATATACAAGAAGAATGGAAGAAACCTGAACATAAATGTAATACTTTATGCCTACTAACTGGTAAATTTAAAAAAAAATTATATCTACTCTTGTCTAGAATGTGGAAGAAATTATATTCTCCACATCGCTAAAAAATGTGAATTATTACAGTCATTTTAGAAAGCAATATCATAACAGCTGTTAAAAGTAGGCACTGCAATCTCTCTCCTAAATTTGTATCCTGAATTTGTATTGAGCATAGGTATGCAAGAAGGCATACCCCCAGGTTTGTGTTGATAAGTACAAAAGCACTGTTGATAAATACAAAAAGCAGAAAGAAAAAGAAGAGAGAAATGCTAATCGATAAGAAAAAAAAGTAGGATAAATTTCCATATACTGATGTTATGGAACTTTATGCAGACAAAAAAGAGAGGGAGTTAAAAGCTCTACTAATTGAATTGGAAGGAATTCTACTAGAGCTGAGTGAGGGAAAAGAGGGGCAGAAAAGCATAACTATTTCATTTATTTTAATGGCCAAAAAACCTGTATTTGTACCTATATATATATGTGTTTATGATCATATGAATATGAAAGAAATGCACCACCAATAACAGTCTGTTAACAATGGTTATGTGTGAGGATCATCATGGAGAAAGAAGTAGAAGTGAGAAAGGGCGAGGCAGGCAAAATAGGAAAATATTCTTAAAAGACTATCTACACTGACAAGATCAGCCATGATACATTATTAAGTTGACATCTTTACATTATACATGTAAATATATAGAAATATAACATGTCTGACGGAAAAAATAATCTCTTAGAATACAAATGATTATTGAACAAGATTTAAAAGAAAGACAACAAAGAATAGTGTCAGAGAATTTCAGGGAAGCAAACACACTCAGAACGTTGCTAGCATCTATTAGCTTTTATCAACAATTCAGTTTTAGTTTTGAGCTGCAATCCCATCTTTAGTTTTCTTTACTAAGGTATTTTCCAAGCGGTACTCTAAACAATGTGTTTCCATCTCCTCTTGTCCAGCTCCCTGCAAACTCCTTTCCAACTTTAGAATTCCACCATATCTGCTGCCTCAAAGGTACTCAGCCTATAAGTCTACCTGAACCTTCCCCACAGTGAACTTCCCCCTCGCATGACTTCTGATGTGTCCCCTTGTGTTGCCTCTTTCTCTCAGCCCATTTATCCTCAGTCACATTTGCTAGTTTTACTTTCTTCTTTTGCCCACCTTACCTAGAATTACATAAGATCAAGAGTATGTCTATTAAAAAAAAAATAAGACAAGAAAAAGGTGAGGTGATAGATATGTCAATTAGCTTGATATGGTGACTATTTCACAGTGTATACATATATCAAAACATCAAGTTGTATACCTTAAATATATACAATTTTCATTTGTTAATTTTACCTCCATAGAGATGAAGAAAAATGTCTAGAGGTAATAGCTCCAAACTCTAAGAGAAGAGATATAGGTAAAAGGAAATTGGAAACCAAACAAGAACAACAAAAACGCACACTTCGGATTACAAAACCAGAAAAAAAAACTTTTTGAGGGAAGATAATCTCATCTCTTTGGTTAGGAAATAGAATATTGGAGATCTTTTTCACTAGAAGACTCAATACAAAACTAAAAACTAAGGAGGAAAATTACATAGGGAGTAGTTTTGCTGTCATCTTTGCTTAGAAAAAGCACTCTGTGGGGTGCCTGCCTGGCTCAGCCAGTGGAGCATGACTCTTGCTGTTGGGGTTGTGAGTTTGAGTGCCATGTTGGATGTAGAGATTACTTAAAAATAAAACCTTTAAAAAAAAAAGAAGTGCTCTGGAACAATATTTTTACATAGATCAGTAGAGGCAAATGTTACAGTTCTAACTTACTTTCGAATAGAAGTGAAATTAAAACTATAGAAAATAAGGGGTGTCTAGGTGTCTCAGTCAGTTAAACATCTGACTTCAGCTCAGGTCATGATCTCACCATTCTGAGTTTGAGCCCAATGTCAGTCTCTGTGCTGACCGCTTGGAGCCTGGAGTCTGCCTCAGACGCTGTGTCTCCCTCTCTCTCTGCCCCTCGCGCACTTATGTTCTCTCTCATAAATAAATTTAAAAAAAAAACTGTAGAAAATTAAAGAAAATTTTATGGAGACAATAATAAGTGATAGTGAGATTGAAGCAAAGAAGAAATTAAACTCTTCAATTTCATTATATGCCTAGAATTTTATTACCTTTGTATCATTTGTACTGTGTGGCACTATGGTAATTTAGCATCTGACCTACAGAAACAAACAAAAAAAGTAAGCAGTGCAGTGTTCCTCCTTGGTAAGCTGACGAAAATTTTACTATAGTTTGCCTCTAATACAATATTTTAATATCCCATAAATCACTCTCAAATTAGGGACTTAGGTTTATTGTATTCTTAGCCCCAAACCGTCCACTCACTACCTCCTCTCTCTAGACCCACTTCGCTCTCCAACTTAACGTATATTTTATTATTTATGTATTTACCTACAGCTTCAGATATTGCAGAATGAAAGCAGATGCTTTCACAGTAAGTCAAAGGATTTGTTCTGAAATCACCTCTTAGCACAGAAAGAAATACTTGGGACTAAAAGTGAAAGAAAACATGGAGTAGTTTTTACTTTGAACACCACTATTCAAAACTATTTGCTTTGACCGTACTATTGACTAATATGTGTCACATCATTCTCTGAAAAAAGAACCAAGTTAAACAATTTTTTTTTTAATAACAGGAATTCTGAGGGTGCCTGAGTGGCTCAGTCAGTTAAGTATCCGACTTCAGCTCAGGTCATGATCTCATGTTTCATGGGTTCAAGGCCCACGTCAGGCTCCATGCTGACAGCTCAGAGCCTGGACCCTGCTTCAGTTTCTGTGTCTCCTTCTCTCTGCCCCTCCCCCACTCAAGCTCGCTCACTCGCTCTCTCTCTCTCTCTCAAAAATAAATAAAACATTTAAAAAAATAACAGGAATTCTGGTACAGAACTGGAAATGGACAGGCATGACTAATTCATAGTCAAGTATGGAAGCAGATAGTTGAAGAATGGTGCCCTATCCCTATGCCAGGTGTTTGATGACTTCATGATATTCCCCAGATGTTTAAATTCCCTGTTAGACAACTTCCCATGAAGACAACTTGATCTTCTAATGTCTCTTAACTCCCATAGTGGACTCAAGCCACTCCATGTTTTATATCCATTCCTCACTTTCTTTAAATTTTTTTAATGTTTATTTTTGAGACAGAGACAAATGAGTGTGAGCAGGGGAGAGGCAGAGAGAGAGACACAGAATCCGAAGCAGGCTCCAGGCTCTGAGCTGTCAGCACAGAGCCCAACGCAGGGCTCAAACTCACAAACTACAAGATCATGACCTGAGCCGAAGTCAGACACTGAAGCGACCCAGCCACCAGGCACACCTATTCCTCACTTTCTAAAGGTAACAACACTAATCTGACCGAATTATTTAATGAAGACTAAAAGCTACTAAATCTTTTTTGGAGCAAGGCAGAGTGCAATTCTTCAACATGAGTAAATATAAATAATACAGACCAGCAATCTGACCCATCTCTTCCCTCTGATAATACAGATGCCTCACAGAAAAGTGCTTGAACTCCATATATAATCTGGATTAAGGCTGCCAGTTAATCTGAACCCAGTTTCATGGAGGGAGGATACTCTTCCTTCTCAACCCCTGTCCTTTGGTAGGGGGGCCAAGAGGACTGAAGATAGTGAGGTCATTGCAAACAATACAGCAAGAATAGACACTGCGCTTCCAAACCACAATCAAGTTTTGAGGAAGCCTGTACATATAAGTAAAGTCTTTCATATGAAAGAAATCGTCTTTATGTGTCTGATAAGAATAAAAGATGATTTTGAGTGAGATCTTATATGTGTCTGTGTGACTTTTTTCAACCTTCAGCTCAAAACATATATTGAACACATAGTTTATCCTTTCAGTCTATGTAGTTCAAATCAATATACTGTCCCAAATTCAGTTTTTCAAGTTGAGATGACACAAATTGGTTTGCACTATTTTTTTTTATTGTCTAAAATGTGGCATTAACCCAGGTGAGCATAGTTGTGTTAATATATAAGCACTATTTTTTTATAGAAAAAATCTGCTATTTCTGTGAAGAAGGTGAATGCATTAGGTGCAATTATGAAGTTGATTTACGTCTTCCTCCATTATTCATTCTTGTGAGAATTTGAGATGATCATTTCTTTTTTTCCCTTCATAAGTTTTCTTGAGAATAGGAACTTTATTAATTCACTTTGATTTTTGAAATTTTCTTTTCAAAGCATTTCAATGACAAGGAATGGGCATATTTCTTTTTCTATTTCAGCTTGGAAAATTTGTGGTCATTAAAACTATTTTTAGTTGAAGTTTAGGGGTATTGCATATGTAGATTTACTTTGAAACATGGCTTTGAATGAAGTGAGGGTCATATAACCCATTTATAGTATTACTTTATGCTCTCTCTTCTGTTTCAAGACTTCCAAAGAATTAATTAAAAGTTGATAGGATTGCCCCTAAAATCAATTATCCCTTTGGTCTGGAATGCCGAGTACACACTATTGAGTTTTCAAATAAATTGAAAAAAATTTCAGTCAGGCAATAGCATTATCTTAATTTATAAACATTAACACAAGAAAATATCTGGTTTTAAATGATTACTCCACACTGTATTACCACTATTATCTCTTTCTGTTTGTTTAGAAATCTACCACAATACATTGCCAATCTATAATAACAGTGCACAATCATGCATAATTTCTCTGATATCGAATAGAGTGTTCTGGCTGAGGTGTTTCTGAAATTTAGAGACAGCATTTCACCAGATTTATACTGTGTTTCAATTTCTCAGTTGATGAACCCCCTAACCTATTTGTCTTTTCAATCTCGCAGTATGGAGGACGGATGGCTTCGGGG
Source organism: Panthera leo (assembly GCF_018350215.1). NCBI lineage: Eukaryota > Metazoa > Chordata > Mammalia > Carnivora > Felidae > Panthera > Panthera leo. The sequence continues at coordinate 31,574,560 of NC_056687.1, forward strand.
ACTTCTGGCCTTTAACCTTTAAATCCCTTTTCTTGTCACTGTAACATGACTGACCCATTTTCCATATACACATTTAATTTTTCTTCCTCCGCTTATATGCACACACATACACACACACAATATGAGATTAATAAAGTTATAGGCAATGATTGAAAATTACTTGAATTGTAGGAATTTTTTTTTTTATGTTCTCCTTAAAAAATCTCTGAAAACAATAGCTAGTATTTTGGTGTTCTTTCACGGCAAGACAAGTTGCTAAGAGCTTAAGCGTACTCCTTTCATTTAAAGATGAGGAGTTAAAGCTCAGAGGTGTTGAGGAACTTACTCTACCACGGAAAGTAAATTTTTAGGCTAGCATTTGAATTTAGAAAGCCTGATTCAAAAATTGCTCAGTGTGTGGCCATGCCTTAGTTATTTAATAAACATACTCTGTGTCTCATGAAAAGCTGGAGGAAAAGATATTTTTAAAATGTCATGATAAACTTCCTTTTTAAGACCTCCAGTTTCCAAGAGTAATGGGAGATCACAAAACATTATTTCTATAATAACCTGAATAAAGTTTGCTAAATTAATAATTGAAAGAAAAATGAGATGTGTACAGGTACTTCTCACTCTCAGAATAGATTTAGTTCTTAATGTTCAGTAATAACTCTGTTATATGAACTTCAAATCTATTTTCGCATAGAGGTTCTTTCTGCAGGGGCTAAAGTATGGTTTCAATGACATAAGCAAATGGTTCTTGACTTCTCACCCAAATATTGACTTCAACAATTTTGAGAGATTGTTCTCTAATAATTTTAATATTTACATTAATATTAAGATATTGCTAATACCTTAATAATTTATATTTTAGGAAATGCCCCACCTTCACTGTGACTTTATATTACAACTCCCTGAATACTATTACATAACCCTGGAGATGTGCTCATTTTTATTTGTGAATCAGAATGATAGGCAATGAGCCACAAAAGTAGCAAAGGTGGAACCTGATGAAAGCTCAGTGAAAAAAAATCCTTTCTACTTACTGTCTTTATGTAGTAATATGTATTAGCATATCTACTTTCTCAGACGTGATTTCTCTGGTGATTTCTTGTTTTCCATTTGTTTGTTTTTTTGCAGTCAATGGAAAGGGTATTGAAAGATTTCTTACTATATCCATAAATCTTTCTGATAGTAAGTTGAGAAAACAGAATAAAACCATTCCAATATGTCACTAAATTTTCACAGTTCTTTTTCTATAATACACAGCCATAATTCCAATAACTATTCCAAATTTTGGCAACAGAATGGTTGAGTTCCAGAAATACTTTGCTGTCTTCTAAATAGTGGGTTATGAGGGGAAGAAACTGTGCCCAGCTTTCTGTTCTATCATATCCTCCAATTTGTCCATGTATATCCCTATTTCTAAACATAGTGGGAGCCTCTGAATTATTTAGTTATTTCTGTTATGTTTAGCATATGCCCCCCCCCCCGCCCCATGAGTCACCTGACAATTTCATCAATGTGTTATTTCTACTCACTAATGAAAATGTCAAAGATCAGACTTAAAAATGTTAAATAAAACTGAGCCAATCAGTCTCCTACTGGTGTTCATTTTGAGGCCAACTTTATTCAAAGACTGCTTTACTCCCTGTTGTTACTTCTTAGCTAAGCCTGTAATTGTCAGTAAACATTATCAAACAGGTTTTGGGATTGTAACTGTGAAATAGATGCTCTTGACTATTATCAAAAGTAGCCATTCAAAAGCAGGTTTAAGTCAAATATCATTAATTCAGACTGCTAACCAGAGAAGTGCTGAAAATCCCCCAACACCAAAACCCCCAGGTTGTCTTCTCAAACCTGCTAAAATGCTCTCAAGGAATTATTGCATTCTATATATCTTTGAAAACCCCTAGGAAAATAAATAACAAAACATTTTTTTTTAATTTTCCCACTTAAAAGGATAAGAAATATTTCTTTTAAAATTTTGTAAATTCAAGACATCATACTAGTAGAGATCATCACTCTTAACATCATTGTTTCTTCCAAATATATTCATAAATTTGATAGGGTAATATATATAAAATTGTGTGTCTAGATCCTGATTTTTTTCACCTTGTAAACATACTAGGAATTTTCTCATGTCCTTAAAATTGTGTAATCTAGAACGTCTAGATAATTTAGGGTACCCAATAGTTGAGAAACAGACTAAACTTATTTTTAAACAATATGTAAGCTCCATATTCAAATAGTATTCACGTTTTTCATGTGAAGAATGTCTAAATTTGCAGCAGTGTGTTCAATTGTTAATCTGAAAACAGTACAATAAATAGAATACAGAGTGTCAAAAGTGTCTAGAAATACAGAGGGAAAAAAGTGTATTTATTGCACTTTTATCAGATTAACAATTACACCCACCGCTTTAAATTTAGAGATGCTTCACCTGAAAGTGTCTGGAGGCTAGAGAAAAATTATTTGCGTGTTTTATTTATAACTATAGCCAAGATATGACTTAAAAATAAGTTTATCTTATACTTCCCAGAAACAGTTTCTCTTGTTAAAATTATACATCCACATTTGAATATCAGTGTTTTTGTATCTCTTCTTTTTAGTAATAAAACACATAATCTATCATTTTGTTTTTACCGCAAAAAAACCCAAAAGCTAACATACATCAATACTGGCTCTTACCCTCCTCTCTGTAAAAACCTGTTTGGAGTCAGATCTACTAAAACTTAAAGTCATCCTTGAACCACATTCTTGGAGCTCTCATGTTCCCAATATGCGGATTCTTGTTATTTTTGTTTTGTTTTTGTTTTGTTTTGTTTTTTAATCCACCTAACTGTGAAAGAACAGGCAGATACAGTTATCAGAAAAGAAGCTTTACCATCAGATGGTCAAACACAAACACTGAACTAAGAGGGAATACAAAAGAGTTGTTTACTTTGGCTTTTAATTCCATCATCAGAGGGTAACAAGGCATGTGCTTTCACTATAACAGCACCATCTCCACTTTTTTGCATGGTCCTCTCCCTTCAGCCTGGCTCAGTGTGAGCCAGGACCCCAAATTGGGGTTAATCACTTCACCCTAGGAATAAAAAGTGCTGGGGGAAAATCCCACTTTGCCAGATTTTATTCAAAAGATGATGCCTGCCATGTGCCAGACACTTTGCCCAGTCATGAGGATATGAAGTTAATTAAGACGTAGTCTCTGCCATTAAGAAACTTCCAGTCTGATGTGGAATAGGATTTCCTGATTATAGGACACCATGATAACAAATGAATAAGAAACACAGCAGACAAGCCTAAATCAGACTGTGAGATTAGGAATGGATTCTTGGAGGTATGATTTTAAAAACAATTAGGAATTTGTAAGATAAACTATATGTATCCTTGAATGTGTATGTGTGTGGTTTGTACTGCATGGGGAAAAATGCCATAGAACATTCCAGGCAGAGTAGAGTTAAACTTAGGGAAACCCAAGGGCTCATTATTCCAAGTAAATGAAGTAGTCCGAGAGGGGTAGAAAATACCAGATTGACAGATATTAGAAGAAAAAAAAAGGACTTAAATTCCTTGTTTATTTGTCTTTGCCCTGAGAGCTCCGAGGAGAAATTTAACAGTTTTAAGAAGACACATTCTAGGACTAAATTTACTTTTTGGCTGCAAATCAGAAGATGCATTGAACAAAGAGTGTTGTACTAGAGACTATAGACCATCTAGGAGATTGCATTGAGAACAAGGCTGGTTTAGAGAGGGATTTAAGATATTGTTGAATCCTCAGTCCTTAGAGAATGATTAGGCAGGGACAGCAAAAGGAAGATGGTGTCCAGAATGATTGCCATGTTTCTAGCTAAGCCTTCTGGGAAGTTGAAAGAGAGAATACAGGAGGAAGCATAGGTTTGAGGGGAGATATGGTGAAGTCAGTCTTGGACATATAATTTGAAGTGCTCACGGAACCTCCATATAGAGATATCCTTCATACAAATCCAGAGATTCGCAGTACAAATCTGAGATTCCTATGAATATAAACAGTGACCAAAAACATGAGAAAGAACGGAATACTTAGGAGGGAAAACAGTTAACAGGATCATGATATGGGAACATTAACTGATAACGTGTAAAGAAAACGATCTTGTGGAAGACACTGTGGTGGAAGTAGCATGGAAAAATATAGAAAATGAGGAAAGAAATTAGAAAAGTAGACTTGCAATTCAAAAAATTAGATTTAACATTAAGGAGGTAATTGGCCATTTAGTTAGAATGGTTTTTGTACTTATTGATAAAAAAAGCGGGGGGGGGGGGCGGTGAGTAAAAATCCAGGAAACAGAGAGGATATTTGATGGGAAAAAAACACCAAAGTACACAGGAGGAGATTGGAACCAAAGCCCAGGTGGAGGAACTGCTTCAGGTTTGGGGACACTGATGGGTGGAAGGAGAAAGAGATGTATGGCTTTCATATTTATGGCTAACCTGGCAACCTCACCAGGCAATGGTGCAGAGAGAGTGAAGAGCTGCACAGAGGAAATGTATGAGCTGTTTAGTTACTGACACTTACACCAGAGAGATTTATGTGACCTTCTTTCTCAAACCCGCCTTCTACATCCTGAATATCAGAAGGTGGGAGAGACCAGTTACTATTTCCTTTTTCCTTACAATGAACATTTGTTTTATGGTGAGGCTGAACTAAAACCACTCTGAAATAAGGTAGGCTAGTTTGAAGAAATGTTTAAGAAACTAGTGGTATCTTCATGCTCGTCATTGATTGCAATAATAAACTCCTTACCAACATTCTTTTCTGGACCATTTTTTTTGAAGCAGAGACATCCCAAGGCACAGTGATATGGAAGTCACAAACGGAGGAGTTGAATTATGTGTAAATTGGTGATGGTCATGGGAAGGGAAAATTCCATTATTTTATCCTGGTGTTGGTGGGGGAGGTCGATTACATCAAGCTACTCTCCCTTCCAAGGTCATTATTCCTCCACCAACAAGCTGAGTCTAGGACCTTGACCCTTGCTCATTTTGCTATAAGCATAGCTCTAAGAGGCAAGTGCAGTTCTTGCAAAGAAAGAAACAAGTAACCCTGCCCCCAAAATAGCTCTGTCAGTAAATATCAAATAACTTTTCCCAGAGAAACAAAGCATTTCAGCTCCTGTTTGGATTGAGATGATGGTGCTACAGTCAGATGACTGATGGAGGTATTATTGCACCCATGGCCGTAGTGCAGGCAAGACAAGGAGCAATCTAAGAAGGAGAATCTTGAGGAGAGGCAGCACTAGAAGCCAGGGCAATTGTCCATGAGGGAATCATCTGTACAGGCTATAGACAAATAGAGAATCCTAGTGGAAGACAATATGGCACAAAGCAGGGAAGCTAGATGATGCACTGAAATTCAAAGCCAGAGAGAAATGTCCTGATTAGATGAAATAGAGCATGTTTTTTCTTTGGGGGCATGAAGCTAATAAAACCACCAAAGGTTCCAAAGAAAACACCCAAGATCAAGTAAAAAAGATACTTATTGTTCAATTTTGTCTGTATAACTAGGTGTTCGGCACCATATACAGGCAATCCACAGATAAATGACTGACCTATTCCATTTTCATCTCAATGTGAGTTATGATGCAGACAGGACTGATATTTGTGAAAAAAAATAATCTGTACTTTCTTCTTGGTATTAAAGGAAATTTACTAGCAAAATTATTCGTGTGGTTTCATTCAGGTGCTAGAATTGTCATAACCATCTGTCAGACTTCCTCCTTGTCTCTGATTGATAGTAGGAAGAAACAATAAGCCTATTTCACGGTGATGTAATAAGCTTCTCCTGGATGTCTGTAAGAATAACTTTCAAAAATTAACCCATGAGTCTGTACTTAATATAGGACTCATCATGGTTAGATCTGAATGAAAAGTAGAAGCAAATATTAAGCAAAATCTATACAAAACTGCAAAATTCAAGAGTACATACTTTAAAAAAAAATTCCCTAGTTGGAATATTCAGAATGGATGCCATCAGATTACTTTCTCAACATACCTTAGCCTTGGAGACATACATGGGAAAAAAATAGAATTTTTATGGAGGATCCTGACTCCTATGCAGACCCCTGTTCCAGACCCATGGTGCAGGATCATGAATTCTCAGGGGAAATAACAGTACACGAGGAACTTTCTCAAGAATTCATAATGGTCTGGCTATTGCTCTTGTCATGTCTTGTGATATGACTTATATCATCCTTTAGAGGAAAGTCCAGAAAGGGGTTTCTGGGTGGCTCAGTCAGTTAAGCACCCAACTTCATTTCAGGTCATGATCTCCCGGTTTGTGGGTTTGAGCCCCGTGTTGGTCTCTGTGCAGACAGCTTGGAGACTGAAGCCTGCTTTGGATTCTGTGTGGGTCCCTCTCTGTCCCTCCCCCCTCTCAAAAATAAACATTAAAATTTTTTTTTAATAAAAATAAAAAAAGAAGAAAGTCCAGAAAGAGTAACCTACAATAACTATTTGTTCATTTCATTTTTTCAGACATTTATATGGCTATATAAACACACACACACACACACACACACACACACACACACGCACATGTGTGTGCTTTGAAGCCCAAAAGAAAAAAAAAATAGCTCTACTGTTACTATTCATTTCTGTTAAGTATACAATCAAAATTTATCCAAGCATTTCATACATTCTTCCAATTAACATTTTGTACACTTCTTTCTGTAATATGCTCGTTTCTTTCCTGACCTCTCAGGAGTATTTTAAAATGAAGGTTATTGTGATTATAGTGAGATAGCAACTTTCTTCTGTTTCAGCCTTATTTATCCTACTCAGAGCCATTTCTAGGCTATCGTCCAAAATAGCCTCTAACCACCTAAGCTGTTCAATGAAGTGTATCAGAAAGCAATCCTTGAAATAGCTCTCAAAATATGTTCTCTTCCTTCATTTGAACATAGTTGCATGCCAATCAACAGCAAAGCAATTAAAATCCTGCCAGGATCAAAGAATGTGCCTTGCTACAGCCCTTGCCAATCTATAAATACATTTCCTCATCTTCTTTTGTTAAGGCCTGCTGACCTGCAGCAATATCCAAGAATCTATTTATGCCCTTTATAATTCTTAATTCATTTCCAAACATATGTCAACAAATTTCTTGTTGCAAAGTATATACTGTCAGTTTTCAGGTCTCGTTACCTTACATTTCTCTGTTTTATATCCCCCCATCTTTTTGTAAAGCACCTGTCTTAACAACTTCAATATTCCACCTTTCATCTTGGATGTACATACATTTGACTTTAATATTTCATTGAGGCTACACTGCTTAAGGATTTGTCATGTATGCCTAGCTCTTGTGTATATCAATTTTCTTTATGTGTCCTCCATCTGCTAATAAGATAATCCTTTTGCAGATTTTTCTGGTGCAATCCATTGAACCCGAGTTCACTCTGGTATCAGCTTCTTTGAGTTAATCAGAGAATACATTGCTGTGGGAGGTAGACAGTCCCCTTCTGGATTATTCTGCCTTCTCATCAATAATCGAAAGAACCAGCTAAGCAATTTTCCATACTCTCTTGTAATCCTTTTTCTCCCCTCTGAGTGCAATTGAGATGCAACGCAAACCATTTCACTCAAGAATTTTAAGTTTTGGGGATGTTTAGAGAACTGCTATGTGATAGAATGTCAAGAAGCAGACCAAAAAAATTTTTGTGGATCCAAAACTTTCTATGAATGCAAAGAAACATGTAGAATTGCTGCAATTAATATGACCAATTCAAGTTAAGAAGTCAGCTGAAAATCTATTGAAACAAATGTATGTTTTGGTTTAAATTATATGAATGACTGCCTACATTTAACACATTACTTTGTGTATAGTTAAACACTGTAACAGCAGAAATGTTTGATTCTCACTGTTCCTAGGGGCTGGTAAACTCCATTTTAAAGCCCTTTGCAATATAAGCATTAGTCTGGCCCTGCCACACCAGCATTCAGTTAGACTTCTAATGTACTTCTAATCATTGCTTCTCAACTTTATTCTCAGTCTAGTTCTCTAAAATATTGCCTTGTCCAGCCAGAGTTAATAAAATGACATCACAAAGTACATTTAATCCTTCAACTCTTTCATCAAATGGAACACAGTACTATTTAGCTTTAAGAAAAAAATGACCTTAAGATTTTAATTTTTTTAATATGAAATACTTTTACTTACCGATTTAATTTTAATTCTGCACATCTGATGATACACTATGCCTTTGAGCATAATATTTGTTTTTGTATACATAGCTAAAACTCAACCTCATTAATTCTTCCTCCTCATTGTCATTATCTACCTGACACTGATTCTTTTCTTTTTTTTAACTTAAATCCAAGTTAGTTAACATAGAGTATAACGATGATTTCAGGAATAGAATTTAGTGATTCCTCACTTACATATAACACCCAGAGCTCACCCAAGTGTCCTTAATGCCCCTTGCCCATTTATCCCATTCCCCCAACAAACACCCCTCCAGCAACCCTCAGTTTGTTCTCTGTATTTAAGAGTCTTTTATGGTTTGTCTCCCTGTTTTTATATTAATTTTGCTTCCCTTTCCTTATGTTCATCTGTTTTTTTTTAAATTCCACATATGAATGAAATATGATATTTGTCTTGCTCTGACTTATTTTGCTTACCATAATACACTCTAGTTCCATCCACATTGTTGCAAATGGCAAGATTTCATTCTTTTTGATTGCAGAGTAACATTCCATTGTATAAATATATCACATCTCTTTATTCATTTGTCAGTAGATGGACATTTGGACTCTTTACATACTTTGGCTAGTGTCTATAGTGCTACCTGAGCCTGATTCCTATCTTGCTACTCTGCTTTTCCCTTGTAATAACAGACGGGAGCAGACTTGGTCCATCTGGCCCAACAGTTCTCAACTAAAGGTAGCACTCACCCACATAGAATAGAAGCATTTGGGTGGATGTATTTGTGCATGTGTACGTGTGTGTGTGTGTGTTACAGTGGTGGGAATTCGAACTTTTTGTGGTCAAATTGACTATGGAAATTCATTTATTGGGCAGGATTAGGAATACTATAAAACCTTTATCTCTACTATGGTATTTTTAAGTGTAAAAACATGTTTGAGAACATTTAAACAAGTTGAAGTATGGGAAATTTGGATTATATATTTGATCTCTTCACTTTTTTCTACAGACATAGACTTACTTCTGGAAATGCAAATGCTAATATTTTATTCTTCACTTGTGCCTCTTCTGTGAAGGTCAATACTTTAAAAATTATGTTTCTCCAGAGATGTTCCTTTGTCAAATCCATCCTGAATTTGCAACACTAGAAGTTCTCCACGGCTGCTGTCATTTCTTTAGAGGCTAAAAGTAGTTACATGTCATGTCATCAATGACCCTTTCATGTCTATTGGTTTTTCTGAAACACTAAACTGCTTCAATAAATAAGTGCCATAACTGACAGTATTCACATAATTTTTAGAAAAATTTAGACTTATTTTTAAAAAGCAATTGATATCCAGTATACTATATGTTTCTTGTCAGAAATTCCATGGTCATATTATCTTACTCTACTATGTCCTATCAATCCTTTTAAATTCTATATTGCAGTAAACAAAAAAAAAAATCATTTTCTCTGATGTTTAAAAGTAAACATGACAATCAAATTTTTTTGTGCTTCACAAATTCTTTTTAAGATTTTTAATTTTTAATGGCTAAATTAAAAAGTAGGAATAACATTACAAATAGATATTAACAAGTGAACATCTTTAGAATGTGCTTTCACATTCCACTAATATAATACATCCTATGAAAGTTGTAATTAACATTTATATACACACAATAGATGATCAAGAATGTGTAAATTTTATCTAATGATAACAGAAATCCAACACAGAAGGCTTGGTGATAATCAAGAAGATAAGTTCTTAAGGTTTTTTGTTTGTTTTGTTTTGTTTTTAACTAAGTAATTACATGCTTGACATTACAATGCCAGATGCCATGATAGAGTCTGTTATTCCTTCCTGCTCACTCTAAAGGTAGAGATCTTCAGGCTTATTTCATAGTATCACTCCCATATTCAAAATTGTCATTGATACTTTTTGTACATAGGATGAATATCAAATTATATGATGTCATCAGGGTTGTCCATAACCTGTATCTTCATTGTCCTCATACTTGGCAAGTCCTGTCCCCATGTGGTCTACTTAACTCCAGACTAGAGTTTATGACTCTATGAAAGTTGCTAATAGGGGAAATAACCCTTATAGCAATATCAATCAAAATTCTATTTATATATCCTTTGAACTAGCAATATCTACCTCCAAGATATACTAACACATATGTGAATAAAGTTTGAATAAGATTATTTATCCCAGCATATTAGCAAAAGATTAAAAGCAACTTAAATGTCCATCAGTAGGGATCTGCTCAAATAAGTTAAAGTATTACTTAATATAATAAAGTTATTACTTAAATATATTACTTAATATAGTAAAGTAATATGCAGCTGTAAAAAGAATTCAAAACTCTTTATTATTGTTAAAGGGCCCCAAGATACAATGTTTAGTGAAAAAAGAAAAATGCAAACTGTATTAATAAAATTCTACTTTTATAAAAATGAGAGAAAAATAAAAATACCACATATATTTTCCATTGCTTCCATGTAAATTATCAAAAGCTCAGCAGGTTAAAACAACATAATTTTATTATTTCAGAAATCTGTAAGTCAGAAATCTGTGTTGTCTTGGCTGGTTACTCTTCAAATCCCATAAAGATGAAATCAATGTGTTGGCTGTTCTGGCCTATTCTGTGGAGATTCTGGGGTAAATACATTCCAAGCTTATTCAGGTTGTTGTAAAAATTCAGTTTCATGTGATTGTAGAACTGAAGTCTCTGTTTCCTTGCTAGTTTTCACCAGGAACTGTTTTCAACTCCAGAGACCACACACATTCTCAGAATTAGCAGTCTCCTTATCTTTAAACCAGCAATGGCTGGTCTCGGCCTTCTCACTCATCAATTCTGATTTCCCCCCTGCCTCACTTTATTGCCTCTTTTTCTCTTATTTACTTTTATGCTTTTCTCTTCTACTTTTAAAGAGCTTCATCAAAAATAATCAACATAAGCAGAATAATAAAATATAAGCTCTCTACTTTCAAGATACATTTGCAAAGTCCCCATGCTAGTACCTAGATTAACATTTGGTTAAACAACCTAGAAACCAGGAATATGGGTGAGACATCTTTAGATTTCTGCCTACCCACAAATATATTCTTATTTCCTTTATATGAAAAAGAAAACTCTGGGAAAACATGTGACAGTACAGTAACAGTGGCTACCTAGGTGTGTATGTATATCACGGTGTGGAGATGGGGATGGTGGAAAAATGGGAGACAAGAATAGAAAATACAGTTTTAATATTACTTTTTATCATATTTGAACCATGTAACAATAGAATTTAACATGTTAGATTTTTAAAGCAGAACAGAACCAGTTAAATCATATTTAAAACATTTTATTTTGTTGAAACTAAGTTTACCTTGGAAACATGTACATGAAACTGAGAGATCTGTTATAGTTCTTTCAAGTTCACTGTATTTTTTATATAAAACAATGTGTTATGTGTTATTGTGTTATGGCATAGGTCTACCAGTATTTCATGTTTAAACTTCTGTAAAATATTCTTTCTTACAACATGCTATAATATTATATACTTTAATTTTAGGTAAACAAATCTTTTACATATCAACACTCTATTCTTACATATCAATGTTCTATTCTTTTCTTTTCGGGTTAGGTCAACTAAGGTAATAGTATCTGAGATATTCATGATGAGCAAATGTGTAATACAGAGACTGAGAGAAGATGACTATATGTGATGGTCATACAACTAATTTAGCATATTTTTATATCAACTCTTCTAGAGTGCATCAAAACTGAATTAGGAAATTAAAAATTCACAGCAAGAACTCTCACATTCCAAGGATCTGTCCAAAACCCTGAGAAGTCTGTTACCTCTAATTTGTGGAACATTTACTTAAATGACACCAAACAGGAAGCACATTCACTCTGAAAGTTTACCAAGACTCTCTAATGACCAAATCTATGAGCTTTCTCCTGAAACCATCCTACCTTTTGGCATTATGTGATATAAGACCATACCCTCTTTTGTTGGGACATAGTCTTCAATGGGCCTCTTATACAACTTGCTGGGTTTGGAGAAAATGGGAGTGCCTGACCACTCTTTATGGGTCATTCCTCCACTTTCTGTTTTCAGCCAGTAACCTTAAGAGATGAAGAAATATCTCCCTCTCAGACAAAAATGCAGGCTTGTCTAAATACTGCTATAAAGTGGCAAGTTCTCCATTGCTCTACTGTAATGCAGCCCACGGGGTATGCAGATAATCCAGCTAGACCCCCTCATTTTACCCCTGTGAGAACTGAAGATCACAGACCTGACATGACTATGCGGACGATCCAGCAGGCTACAGCTTTTGATATGAAAAAAGAAAGTCTTTTGTCTTTGAGCCAGGAGCCTTGTATCTTCTGTCAAAATCCAGAAAAGAGTGGAAGGCCATCTAATTAGCTTGCAAGTAAGGTAAAAATGTCAAATCCTTCATAGTTGTTGTCACTCCCTCAGTACATTTCTATGAAAATGTTCTTGTGTTTTTATTTATCTCTCTGTTTCTCCCTTCTCTCTTTCATCTGATCCTCTTAGGCCATTTCTGAAATAGTAGTACAACACTGGGCTCTGTCCATGGTCCTGTTTTATTTCATACTCTCACTTTGACCTTCTTTATCAATTGTTTCTAACACTATAATTTATATATAGATGATTTTCAAGCATATATTCCCTAAAGTGTATCTCCTTCTTTAGCTTCAGACTTCTTTTTTCAACTGTTTAATATGCTATAGACCCATCAAACTTAATCTCATTTAAAATAATCACCATTAACTCATGTTCCAAAGTGGAAAATATTGGAGTCATCCTCCAACTTCCTCAAAATTTTATCAATCACACAGTTAAGTGTCTTAACCTCATCTTTCTTTCAGAGTCATTTCTCTCTCCTGGGTGTATTATTTAAACTTCTGACCAATTTTCCTCATATTATTCCACCGCATATTTCACATTGCAAGATGCTCCCAACATTGTTTTCCTTAAATGCAGATTTCAACGTATTACCATCAGTCTCCCTATTGCCTATAGATTAAATAAGAATGGCCATTAGTGGCAGTACAGATGCTTCACAACATCTCTCATTATAATTTTTCAATTTCACTTCAAATCACTTTGACATCACAGTCATATTGACTGGTGCACACACATCCATAAGTTGTGCACACATACATGCACTCACCATGTACTATATATAACACCCTCACAACTCACACCAACCACCTCACTATAGTACTTTCTCTCTTCTGCCTTTTTACCCACTGTTCTTTCTGTCAGAATTATAACAGTCTCTTGAACAACTGCTACTCTTCCTTTAATTAATAAGTGAAAAGGTATTTCTTTGCTTCCTTAGTCTCACGGCTTGCTTCCTCATCTATAATCTCACAATACTATATTCTCATTTTCATTATTTCCTGTGCTTCATTTCCCTTCACCAAATATCTTACTGTACCCTTCAAATATTTCTACTTCAGTCCATGGAATATTAAAATAGCTTGTATCCATAATCTATTTTCAAATGGCCCATACACCAGATTTTAAGTAAACTTTAGCTCTTTCCCACATTGTATAGCTTCCGTCAGTGCTTTCAAAGGTAGTCTGCTCATTATTCTACACACTGTTTGAGTGGGGAGATGTGTGAACATTATTCTGGCTCTCCAGGAAAGCTTCCACATGTGTATTTAAAAATCTCTTATTTTTCAGGGCACTTGGGTGTCTCAGTCAGTTAAGTGTAGGACTCTTGATTTTGGCTCAGGTTATGATCTCATGTTTTTGTGATTTCAAGCCACATATAGGGCTCTTTGCACTCACTGCGTGGAGCCTGCTTGGGATTCTCCTCTCTCTCTGCCCCTTCCCTGCTTACGCTCTCTTGTTCTCTCTCAAAATAAATAAATACAGCAAAAAAAAACCTCTTATTTTCTGTTCTATCTATACTTACCTCTGCCATATCCTAAAGACCTATCCATACCAGCATATTAATCAATGACTTTGATACCTATATCATAGTTTTCTCCACTCGAAGTCCAGTTGTCATCTGGGTGGCTTGAAAATTTATGTGCATAATCTTACCCAAAACTTTATCCCCACAGTTTGATTACCTCCTCACCTATATTTGGGTCATCCATCCTCATGGCTATACCTCATAACATTTTTTCACCTAGAATAATTACTTCTGAACTACTGAACTCAACTGCACAGTGAACACAACTTTCTACACGGTCTAATCCTTATTTCATGAATCACATTGCTCCTGCTCTTTAATTTTATAGATTTATACTCCCTTCATCTCTCAATACTCTTTACTCAGAACATCTGTTTCTGATTTATCCTAAATTTTATAAATAATAAATTACTTTTTCATTACATCCTAAAATTTTTCTTTTTTTTCTGAAAAGTATCCACCCCTCAAAATTGTCTCATTGACTGGCATATTATCTACTTTCCAAAGCCTAGAATGGCTAAGTACTGTGAGAGAAAATTCACATAAAGCTATCATCCCAAATGTCTGCTCTTCAACCAGAGTTGAGTTTCATAGTACTGTCAATCCTTTCATTTTTCCTCATGTATTTCTCTTTCAAATATTCTCCCATAACAAATGTCCACATTGTTTCTCAAACTCTTTACTCAGTCACTAATTCCAGAACTCTTAGCAGCTAAACTTGCTTTTTTCCCCCCTAGGATTCCACACCTACACTCCTCTACCCAAATATTTCCTGATATCTTCCATCATCCTCAGCATTCTTCTTGTTTTGGAGGACAAAATTTCAGTCCAACATTTTAACACAAACATATTTCATGTTCAGCTTTCCACAGTGACTTAATCTTTTAATCTCTTTATGCATTTTCTTTCTCAATTTCTCTTTCCCACTTTTTTTTTTAATTTTATTTGAGATAGAGTGTGTGCAAGCCCACAAATAGGGGAGAGGCAGAGAGAGGGAGAGAGAATAGTACACAGACTGTACTGTCAGCACAGATCTCAGTGGGGGGCTTAAACTCATGGAAGATGAGATTATGATCTGAGCCGAAGTTGGACACTTAACTGACTGAGCCACACAGGTGCCACTCTTTTTCTCTTTTCTTTTCTTTTGTTTTAATGTTCACTTATTTATTTTGAGGGGGGAGGGGAGAGGCAGAGAGAGATGGAGAGAGAGAAATCCCAAGCAGGCTCCACATTGTCAGCACAGAGCCCAATGTGGGGCTCAGTCTCACGAACCTGGAGATTAGGACCTGAGCTGAAATCAAGAGTCAGAAGCTTAACTGACTGAGCCACCCACGTGTCCCCCGTTTTCTTAATCTCTTTTTACATGCAATTTTTTCCATTACATTTGTATCAAAACTATCACTTTATTTTTTTTTTATTTTTTTTTTTAACATTTATTTATTTTTGAGACAGGGAGAGACAGAGCATGAACAGGGGAGGGTCAGAGAGAGGGAGACACAGAATATGAAGCAGGCTCCAGGCTCTGAGCTGTCAGCACAGAGCCCGACGCAGGGCTAGAACTCACGGACCGCAAGATCATGACCTGAGCCGAAGTCGGCCGCTTAACCGACTGAGCCACCCAGGCACCCCTAAAACTATCACTTTAAAAGAAAACACTCCCCTCCACTTGATACAAAATTAACGCCTAGCTCACCTTCAAGCTCTTTTCTTTCCAAAAGAGTAATGTAAACTTTCTGATTTTACTTTCCGACCTCATGTTTATGATTGAGCACTTATTATTCAATTTGGCTTTCTTCTCACTTCCACTGAACGTGATTTTTCCTAATCAGCAAGTCAAAAACACACTTTAAATTATGTTCTAGACCCTCTCTATTGTATTTGATATTATCAAACTCTCATGGAACACTTACTTCTTCATAGTTATGATACCAGACTACCCTGGTTCTCTCTATAACTTTCTGACTTCTCTTCCTCCCTCCCTTCCTCTCTCTAGTAGGTTCTTTTGCCCACCCCTCAGATATTGGTGTACTGGTGGATCCCCTCCTTTTAGCCCATTAAAATGATCATGATTCACTTTCTCTTTTAACATCCATTGTCTTTGTTTTAGTTGCGACCTATATGCTAATGGCTCCCAGTACAAGTCCAGCCCAGACTTCCAAGCTTCACATGTGTATATCAAATTGCTTCTTTCTAAGCTTCAGATTCATATGTGAATACACTGGTAATTATTTCAAATGAATATTTCAAATGCACTTTCATATCCATTCTTTGTTACATATATGCATTAATATATACATTAAATATTTACAATGTACTGTGAATTATGCCAGATAACAGGTATATGGTTGCTAACAAAATAGCAGTCATCTTTCCCTGCCCTCCTGGAAGCTACAATCTATGTCTAAAATCAAACTGATTATTATTTTCCATAAATCTGTTTCTTTTCTTGAACATCTTCTCTATTGAGTTAAGCATGAAAGTGGTCCCTTTCTCTTTTTTATTCTCCTCATCCATCCAATGCAATCAATCACAAACTCTTGCCATATCAGCATGATCGCTATATGATTTTTAACCTTTTATTTATACCTACTACCACTCTCATTCAGTCAATGGTTATCACTGGCCCACTCCAATGTATCAGTCTTATAATTCAGCCCTCTACTCTGCATCTTGTACCAAGAAAATCCAATATTAATACATTGGTAAAATTATGTATAAAAATGTAAATATAATTATACAGCTCATCTGTTCAAAACCACTGTCTTATTATTATTATTATTATTATTATTATTATTATTTACTTTATCAAAGGATAAATGACAGTATCTGTTATACAACATTCAATGTCCTTCAAAACCTCGTCCTGTTTAACTTTGATCTCTCACTACCTTGTGTGTTGAATTTTACACTATGTCAACCACAGTTGCTAATAGATTTCCATGTGCATCAAACTGTTTCTCACTTTGATATCATTATAACTTGTGTTCTACCACATATGTAAAATTTGTTCAGAAGTTTTCCTGTCCCTGCAAGTTTGAAGTAGCTCCTCTTTTTCTGTGTATTCATAACACCATTTGTCTATATTTACATATAATCATAATACACTAAATTGATCTGTGTATATGTCTGTTATCCCAATAGATGGTGAAGTGATTGAGGACAAATACTCTATTTTATTCACCTTTGTATCTCTAGAAACTAGAAGTGCTTAGCATGTAGTTTTTAATAGATTATGATTGAAAAGATGAATAAACAAATGCAACTAATCTTTCATAATATTATCTTCTCTATTATATCAGTTACTTGAGTACATGATCTATGCCTCATTTATACATAGTATCATGATCTATATACATTTATCTTTATATTTTTATTTGTTAGCACAGTGATTAGTATATAATAGATACTCGGTAAATTCTTGTTCCATGCAAAGTTGTGGATGAGATCAAAAGTGTTGCATGGCAACTGACATGATACAGAATGGAAAAGACCTCTGAAAAAAGAAAAAGTAACACACTGGCAAAAAGTAAGTGATTCTAGTTTGTGGTGTTAATTATTAGAAGTCAGTATTCAATTATATGCTACAAGTAATTCCATTGTTCTGATTATAGTGAAGAAGCTGAAATAAATCATGAAGATGTCTGTCCTCACCCTAAACAATACTGATTCTGAGCCCTTGGGTGGCTTAGTTGGTTAAGCGTCCCACTTCAGCTCAGGTAAGGATCTCACAGTTCGTGGGTTCAAGCCCCACATCAGGCTCTGTGCTGACAGTTCAGAGCCTGGAGCCTGATTCAGATTCTGTGTCTCCTTCTCCCTCTCTGCCCTCTCCCATTTGCACTCTGTCTCTTTTTAAAAGATAAATAAACATTATAAAATTTAAAAGCAAAACTGAATTATAAACTTTTGGGGACTCTTGAGGGGTACGCTTTTAGATAGATGATAGATGATAGATAGATAGATAGATAGATAGATAGATAGATAAACTGTTAGGTATTTGATTTTCCATTAGAAAACACTGGCAGCTTCTACTGCCTCCAAACTGAACATGTTCAATATTGTCAACACATATGCATCTGCCATGAGAAACAACAATAAAGTTAAAGCCAAAATTTGCACCAAACTTGATAAAAAAAACTCATTGCAGCAATAGTGTACTCTTACAAGCTGATTGCTCTGGAAAGCTTCAGTGCACATGACTGAGATGATTCTGAAACCCAGAGGTGTGCTATTAGCTGCCACAGCACTGACAAACATAATAGCAATGTGTTGATTCTCATCCCTGACTTTTCCAAACAGTAGCTAGTGATTGTCAGGTTTTATTTCTGGTGACCAAACAATTTGTTTTAATCTGGGATGTATTTGATAAAAGTAAAATGGAAGACGTATTTTATTTATTATGTTGCTTTTTGAGCAGGAACAAAGTAATTCAAAAAAAATCAAACGTTGAAAAACAACCACATTAGTAATTCTAAATGCTGTTAAATACAAGAAATATGTTGTAAACTACTAAGAAAACTAACATAATTATTGGGAAACTGACTTTGGAGTTGGAGGAACTGGATTCTAAAACAGAATCTACCATTGTCTACCTCCATTGACATGGAACAAATCCATGTGCATTTCTGAGACTCATTTTTTTCTTATACATAATGAGTTGGGCCAACAGCTTTCTCAGTTATATTTTGAATCTCAAATTTCATAATTTCATGACAATCCTGAAAATTTTACATACTGCCTTCTCACTGGGTTCTATGGCATTTGAAAAGAGACGATGTGAAGGAAAAGAGATGAAGAGAAAAAGAAAAGTTGAAATGCCATTATAAATCTTTTTAATAAAACATCAGAATAACCAAGTGTATTTTTTATCCCCTCATCAGGTCACGGGAAGAGCACTACTTTTATTTCCGTGTGAATAAGTAGCCTAGTCAAGAACTGTGGCTATGACTGTTAGTGACAGACCTAGAAGTGAAAATGTAGTGTAGCTACCATCAGCACCATACACAGCCTCAGGAAAACAATTCTGAACCTTCTGCCATTTTGTTCTTTTTCAGACCCATGGCTTGTGCCCATCATAAAATAAGGAAGTTGTGTTTTATCCTAGGTGTGATTCAGAACTATTAAAAAGGAGTTTTAAGCCAGAGAAGTTTATCCTTTCATTGGTTTAAAGATTGTCTGATGTTGAGAGATGGGCATGCATAGTTACAGAATGAGTGGACTGGGTGAGAGGTGATAGTGGCTTAGAGTAGTTTTGGTGAGATGAAGAGAACTAATTCTGGATATATTTTTAAGGTATAATGTGCCCTTTAATCCCAATTATTCCTATCAACCCCCAAGCCTTTTCCATCCTTCTCTGCTCTCTCCTAGAGTTGGGAGGCTAATCATCCCTATTGCATCATCCATGCTCCCTTACAAGGTGTCTTCCAGGTGGGTTTGACCAAAAGGAGATAATGGTAGGAAATTGGAAGGTATGAAGTTATTTCTCCTCCTTACACTCCCTATTTCAGGCTTAAATCTCCTACTTAAATCTCTGAGAAACTCCCGTTTCTCCATGACTATGGTTCCTACCATGTGGACTCTACTCCTTCCTGACTCTGATAACATTCATCTCTCCCTTTATCCCTAATATCCCTTTATTTGGGATATTAATGATTCCCTACAGTTGTTAGTCTATGGTTGCCTCACCATCCCTTATTTGTTCTACTCACATTCTTGTAGATAGTCTCTTTATTGAAATATTCATATTTGAACATTTTGGGATGAATTCTGTTTCCTCTGGGGATGCTGAATAAATTAGCAGTCAGGGCTTATTAATATGTTAAATGTGGGGAAGTGAGGAAAAGGAGAGTCAAGGTTGACTCACATTTCAGGCTTTAGCAACTGGGTGCATGGTGGTTGCATTTAATGCAGTGAAGGAGACTGGTAAAAATGATACATTTGTGAAAACATAATACCATCACACAACTATACACATCCCTAGCATCTATCAGATGAATGCTGATATAAGCATAGGAGGCTGACAGCTGAGGGCCATGGCACCCAGGTTCATACTAAATTTCAGAAGAATCCTGGTATAAGTTTTATATAATTGCTGTACCTGATATTTCCTGTGTGTAGTTTTCTGCTTTTGAATGTTTCATTATTTTCACAGCATCCTAATAAGCATTTGACAAGAAGTATAATAAAAACACTAAACACAATTTAATTTTAATCACATAAATTTTAGAAAGACGTATTTTTATCGCATGAAATAGAGTAAGGGAAAGTATAAAATTACTGCCAGACAAAAAGTTTGAGAAGGTCAAATGCATCTTTATTGGGAAAGGATTTAGTTCAATAAGAATCAGAGTCCCTTATTATCTCCAAAATAATAACAAGCAACATAGGGTCTTATTATTTCTAGCTAAATTATTTACTAACAATGACAATCAGGAGGTAGGTCTAAGAACCCTTGGAAAAATATTCTGCTTCACAAGGTATAGGAACATACTTCTCAAGGATGGCTCCTCACAGCGTTACATGATTTAATCCGAATCAGAGAGAATAGTGTGTATGTGTGTGTGTGTGCACGTTATTGTTTACCCTAATGATTCCTACTCACTTGCCCATTCAATCTTTGTTGAAACAATTTTATCAGTCCTAATTTTTTTGGGCATTATTATTCAAAATGATCTAGGTTTCCTAACATTTGCAATAAACTAGTGATTTTCAGTATCTTGTTGTAACAATACTTACATGAATAGGGTTAAAAATTATAGGAAGGTAGTAAAAAAAAATTATGCACTAAAGAGACTTTAAGGGAATAATCACCTGCCAAGTACTAGACACTGAATTCTTCTATTTAAACCAATTTCCAAGCTTCCAATATAAAGTTTGCTATCGAATTAATATTCAATAAAAAGCCCAATCTAGCTTTGAAAGCTGAACATCAACTGGGAGCCCTGTGTTATCTTGGGAAGTAGTCTTGTAGATTTGGAGAATGTGTGAAAATCAATTGACAGCCATATCACAGCTGCTGTGCCTTTAGCCTTTGTCATTCCACAAAAGCACAGACCCTATATCAAGTACCACTCACCTTGACCTTTACTGCCAAGTTTATTACCAGCATGGTTCTATGTTTAGCAGGTGGTTTTGTCAGTTGGGGTTATAGGTACTTGAGATGTAAATTACCATACATATATTTGCTTAGGAGCCTGAGATTAAAATGTTTGTTGGGTTGTTTTATAAATACATCTCAGATTATGTTACACTCATCAAAAAGTGGCCAGTGGCAAGAGAATAAAGTGGTATTTTGAGATATTTTAAAACTTTAACTCTCAAGAAGTCTTTGACGGAGTAAATTTAAGGATCTTTTTTTTTTCTCCTACTTTATTCAAGATGTTTAAAAAACTGATACCAGGGGCGCCTGGGTGGCTCAGTGGGTTGAGCGTCCAACTTCCTTTGGCTCAGGTTATGATCTCGTGGTTGACTAGAGTCTCGTGTGGGGCTCTGTGCTGACAGCTGAGAGCCTGGAGCCTGCTTCAGACTCTGTGTCTCCCTCTCTCTCTGCCCCTCCCCTGCTCATGCTCTGTCTCTGTCTCAAAAATAATTAAACATTTAAAAAAATTAAAAAACTTATCACAAAATATATGAATAAATCTGCGAATAAATCTATGGAGAAAATAGAATTCTTCTAGTTCAGACTATTGCCCTGTTGTTTGAGGTCCCAGCTGGGTCAGTAATGGTCCTTTAGAGGACAGCTCAATTTTTCCCATTTCAAATCAAGTAGGCCAACAAAGGCAGTGCCGTCAGAAGCTTTACTTCTATTTTTCTGACCTTCAAAGTTTGTGACTTGTATGGGCTTTTCTGAGATGATTAATGGCAGGTGTGACTGGGAGAAGTAATTACATAGTGACTAGAAGTTTAAGACTTTGGGGATAAAAGTGATGATATGAACATGAAAGTTTTAGCGATAAAGTTATCTTCTGACAAGAACAACGTGCTCATTATGGAAATTTTGAAATAGAATAAAGATCGAAAAAGTAAGTTTGAAATGAACGAACATAATTTGATCATTAACCTCTTTACTATGGAGACTAAAGGCACATCCTGTGTTGAAAGCATTTATGTTTCAGAAGGCTGATTACTCACACCCCTCCAATTTTATTCTACTTCGTGCCTAAGCTCCTTGTACATTCTGATGGACTATGCTGTTTTCTCTGGTATTAAGGTGTGTAGATGGTTGCTCACAAGGTCTGGACATTCTAAATGGAACGTTAAAATTATTTCATTTTATACTGGTCCTTTTTAGGCATTAAATTAGCTCACATAAAGAAACCCTAAAGAGCAACAAAGGGCACTTCCAAGCATCTGTTGACTTCCTTCTTGGTTGGTCCTTTGAGAGCACTGAAAATCGAATTAAATTGTAAGCATCTGAAGGGTAAAGATCATATTTTATACACTGTATCTCAAATAGCATCTAGCTTTGTGCCACACAAATAATGGCTTTAAAATAAACATATAGAACACATAACTGACAAGGTCATAGATTCCTTGAAAGAAAATTTAAGAAGGAATTGAGTGAACATGTTTGGGAATAAACTTTACAAAAAATGAGTTTTAATTATTTCAAAACAAAATCGCTTTATCTATTTTGAATTTGCCAAGGACAGGGTTACTTTTCAATTATTGCTTTACTTAAAGCCAGAAAATTATAAGTATTTCCATACTAATCACTTCCAACTGATGGAAACTAATAAGAACACAGAACATCAAATTTAATTTTCCACTGAAATTATATATATCCAAAAACAACAAAAAGACAGGAGAGTAATAAAACTTTAACAATGAACTTTTTTGGCTGGGAAGATTTGGATAATTCCCAGGCAACAAATTTACTGATGTTAAACTTCAGTTTTTTATGGCACATCCCATTTCATAGCTCATGTTAAATCACTCTATCAGTCTATCTGATTATTCTACTTCTTTCTGGGCATCTGTTATTTTTGCCACTAGTATCCATCCATCCTACTCTTTGCATTAATAACTAAAATTTTCCCTGTAAATTTACATGCTTCCCACTTTTAATCCATGTGTTTAAGTGATGTTTCACCCCTAGTTCCAAAGGTAAAAAATGTGAATCAAGCCTGGCTAGTCAGTCCATTACATTCCAATGTCTTCAGTTCTTGGACCAAGTATGTGATCATTTCCAAGCCACTGGAACATGGTTTTGAAACAGTTTCAAAAAATACAGGCTGGACCCACAATGAACCAATACTGCTGATGCTACACAACTCATAACCAAGAATAGCTAAGTTCTGATCACATCATTTGAACTCTGATTCCAACTATCACTGAAATTAGAGCTACCCTAACCTTTTTTAATTTTATAAACCATAAACTTCCTTTAATTTCTTACTTCAAGCTAAGTTGGATTTTCTGTCACTTACACCTGAAAATGCCCTGGCACTGTCTTCCTCAAAGGTAACATGGCATGTAGCTGTCTGCTTCTAACCAATGCCAACAACCAGTGTCAGTTTCAGGCATGGCTAGATGGCTATAATTTTCTAAGTGAAGAATCTCTCAGAGTGATGTTCTATTTGTCATGCCCCTTTTGAAGAGAATCTAGACAGAACGAGATGGTACGTAATTTTGGCTGCCTGCCAAATTACAGCTAGATGAGAAACAGCTTCTTTACTTCAATGTTAAGAATTCTCTTTCATTGGTGACAGATTTGTCTATTATCTTTGGCAAAGGGGGTAGTAAGGAGTAAGTGAATTGGTGGTGGTCCCAAATAATCGCTATTTTGAAAGACGTAAGCTGGCTGGAAGTTGTAGGCTTTCCAAAAAGAATCAACTCATGAGCATTTAGCCAGAGGAGCTTAAACCCACAGGAGAGTATGCAGGGCAAGTGATAGTCAACATCACCTCTCAATAGAATGTTCGTGACCGTGATCATGTATAACTCCAACAGGGGACATTTATTAATATCCGTTGTTGGATCAAACATGCCAAATTAAAACTTAGTCCTTAAAGCTTCCAGAAATCCACAAGTTTATATATTCCTCCACTTGAAATCAAGATTCCACCTCACAGAGATTTCTATTCAGAAATACTACTTCTTAAGTTTCTCAGATTCCACATCTGAGTGAAAACATGTGATATCTTTCTCTGACTGACTTATTTCATTTAGCATAATACCCTTCAGTTCCATCCATGTTGCTGCAAACGGCAAGATTTAATTCAGTTGTTGAGTAGTATTCCATTGTAAATATAAACCACATCTCTTTTTATCCATTCATCAGTTGATGGGCATTTGGGCTCTTTTTCCATAATTTGGCTATTGTTGATAGTGCTGCTGTAAATATTGGGGTACATGTAGATCTATGAATCAGCACTCCTGATCTTTTGGATAAATTTCTAGCAGTGCTGTTGTTGGGTCATAGGGTAATTCTATTTTTAATTTTTTGAGGAACCTCCACACTGTTTTCCAGAGCAGCTGCACCAGTTTGTATTCCCACCAACAGTGCTAGAGGATTCCCCTTCGTCCACATCCTCACCAACATCTGTTTCCTGAGTTGTTAATTTTACCCACTCTGACTAGTGTGAGGTGGTATCTCAATGTGGTTTTGATTTGTATTTCCCTGATGATGAGTGATGTTGCACATCTTTTCATGTGTCTGTTAGCCTTCTTTGGGAAAGTGTCTATTCATACCTTCTATTTCTCGCTGGATTATTTGTTTTTAGTGCTGAGTTTGGTAAGTTCTTTATAGACTTCGAATACTAATTCTTTATATGATACATCATTTGCAAATATCTTCTCCCATTCCATTGGCTGTCTTTTGGTTTCGTTGATTATTTTCTTTGCAGTGCAGAAGCTTTTTATCATGATGATGCCCCAATAGTTCATTTTTGCTTTTATTTCCCTTGCTTTTGGAGATGTGTCAAGTAAGAAGTTGCTGCAGCCGAGGTCAAAGAGGTTGTTGCCTGTTTTCTCCTCTAGGATTTTGATGGTTTCCTTTGTCACTTTAGGTCTTTCATTCATTTTGTGTATGTATACACATTTTGTGTATTTTTGTGTATGGTGCAAGAAAGTGGTCCAGGTTCACTCTTCTGCACGTTGCTGTCCAGTTCTTCCAGCACTATTTGCTAAAGAGACTGTCTTTTTTCCATTGGGTACTCTTTCTTGCTTTGTCAAAGATTAGTGGGCCATATATTTGTGGGTCCAATTTTGGGTTCTATATTCTATTCCATTGGTCTATGTGTCTGTTTTTGTGCCAATACCAACTTTTGTGTCTTGATGATTACATCTTTATAGAAGACCATGGGGGAAGGGAAGGAAGAAAAATAGTTACAAACAGAGAGGGAGGCAAACCATAAGAGACCCTTAAATACAAAGAACAAACTGAGGGTTTATTGGGGTGGAGGGTTAGGGAATGGGGGAAATGGGTGATGGGCATTGAGGAGGGCGCTTGTTGGGATGAGCACTGGGTGTTGCATGTAAGTGATGAATCACGGGAATCTACTCCAAAAGCCAAAAGCACACCGTATGCACTGCGTGTTAACTAAATTGACAATACATTATATATAAAAAAGTAAAATAGTAAATATAACTTAACTGGTAAGATATTTCTGTTTTATGGCTGAATAATATTCCATTGAGTGTATACACACCATATCTTCTTTATCCATTTATCATATAAAAGAATGAAATCTTGCCATTTGCAGTGACATGGATGGAGCTAGAGAGTATTATGCTAAGTGAAATAAGTCAGGAAAGGACAAATGTCATATGATTTCACTCATGTGTGTAACTTAAGAAACAAATGAGCAAAGGGAAAAGAGAGAGAGAGAGAGAAGCAAACCAAAAAACAGACTCTTAACTATAGAGAACAAACGGATGGTTACCAGAAGGGAGCTGGGGGCGGGGGTGGGGGGTAGGGGGTGAAATAGGTGATGGGATTAAGGAGTCTACTTGTGATGAGCACTGGGTGTTGTATGGAAGTACTGAATCACCAAATTGTACACCTGAAACTAATATTACACTGTATGTTAACTAACTGGAATTTAAATAAAATTTTTTTTAAAAAAAATTAAAAAAAAGAAATACTACTTCTTTAAGGCCTGGAAAAATTGAAGACAGAACCAGTGTACAGCCCAGTTATGAAGCAGTAAAATGCAGCCAGTGGCAGAGACTGCCAAACACAAAGCTCATTTTCTGAGAATTAGAGTTTCTTTGGCTCTGACGTGCATGTCCTGAGACCTGAGATTCGACAAGAAAGTGGAGGTGGAACTAACCCATGGGTTTTAAAACTTGGAGCCAGGTGTTATGAAAGACAGTTTGCTAAAAATCAAATTCAAGGACAATACCATCCAAAAGAAAAATAAATCTAAAGGCTAGATGGTGAGACCGAGCCAGATTTGAATTTATAGAAAAGCATGAGGAATCATCAAGATGTAGAAAGCTGGTAAGGCAGAGCTAGTGAAAGGCAGATCCTTAAGTCTCTCAAATATGGATGCAGAGAATATTTTATGGAGAATTTGAGACCACACCTATGTTCTGGGAGCAGCTAGCAAGTTTGCACAATTACTCTGAGCTCTAGATTATTCTTCCTTTTGGATTAGAACTAGAGTCACAATAGTATCTTACCTCACAGTTCTCCTACATTTTATGAAAATTATGTGTACCCACAATAAACGTAGAAGTGTATGAGGAAATATGCTTCCCAAAAAATGTCCATTCAGCTTCTCTCTGAAGGGTTAATAGTCGGATCATAGCATACCCACTGCTTTTATATATTACCAATTTGCTAGTGTTGTAATTGATATCAGAAATATTTCATTCACATCTTCTGTTCAGCAGTCCATAGCAAAATGGAAAAAAATAAGAGGGATATAGTCAGGTTGTCAAAAAGTTGAACATACTGAATTTCAAAGACAGTGCACTATCTTAAGATGGCGTTCCTCCTACATCTTAGTGATACAATGTCTTTCTGGTGTGTATGTATAGAATAATAGTGATAGTAAATAGTAGTTGTTGCAAAAAATAGTCCTTAATTACATGCACCAAAAAAAAAAAAAAAAAACCCCGGATAACCTTGTAGTGGTTTTCAACTTTTATGTACACACATACACACACACACTGTAAACTTCAAATATATGCTAGAGAACTCAGTGACATCACAGGGGAAAAAAAGGTATAGAACTGGACGATTGAATTATTCTATGTGAAGTCAGTAATAATGTGTCAAAGTAGATTTGACAGTCATCTGGTGGTCGGAAACAATTGTTTGAAACAGATTCCTCCAAATCAGGTGAAATAAATCTCTGCCGATGCCCCTATGATGACATAATGTATATTGAAACCAGTGTTGCATAAACAATATATTCAATTGACAGGCTGTGAATACATTCACAAAGTTATTGATGACCTTTCATCATGATTTTCTAACTTTGTTTTGCTCTACCACTCCTGAGTTATAAGCTCATCAATAACTCATTGAAAAAAAAATGATATATAGAGAGTCAGTAAACAAATGATGTATATCTAGTCAGTCTAGTTGGTAAGCAGCAATGTCTCTATATACTACTTTTGGCATAAATTTACAGGCCATGTTGGACACCCTCTTTTTATAAATATTATTTTAGTGCCACATATACTGGCCTTTGATTTATAAATATTGGTAAGGCATAATGACTTGAGAATTGATAAAATGAAGATAATAACTTTAAATATATTTTAAGATACCATAGGATTTTATTTCCAGTTATCAATTTCAGTTACAGAGTAACATTAATCCAAAACACGTGGTATGAAAGTCTACACGTGATAGTATGATAGTCTATGGAGACTATGTCTAAACTTGTGGAAGAAATGGGAAAATCAATCAAATTTTTTCCTTAACCAGATATTTTGACTCATGTACACATAGCTCATATATATTTATATTTGTTATGTTAGGTTATTTTATTATAAAAACTGAAATCTTAAATCTTAATTTTGACCCATTATAATAGTAGAAAATAAAGAAGTGGTCGGAAAATTATGAGAGCATGTATAAAGGACATAGGAGCCAGATTGAAGGAGTTCCCAACAGCCAAACTGGGGCAATTTGAACAGGATAAATACTGAAAGTAAACAGCGATTGTAATAGACTATAACCCTTAGAATAATATAAATATCCTTGAATCCAGTTAAAGTAAATATTATAGATAGCTGGTGCTTCCTTACTTACTTCCGATTTCCA
The DNA here is from genome assembly GCF_018350215.1 of Panthera leo. NCBI lineage: Eukaryota > Metazoa > Chordata > Mammalia > Carnivora > Felidae > Panthera > Panthera leo. The sequence continues at coordinate 31,602,872 of NC_056687.1, forward strand.
AGAGTAGAAAAAAGGATGTAAAGAGAAAAATCACTATTTGGTAAACACACATCATCAGTAGTGATAATTTTAAATTTATGATTCGGAATCTTAACAAGTCTAAAATTAGTGGGTAAAAGCAAAATCAAAAACAAATATTTGCATAATCCCCAAACATCTCTTCAAAAAACTCTCTTAAATTACAATGGGAAAAATAACCTTACAGAAGAGAAACCAGATAGACACTACAATAATCAATTAACCATGGTTAACATTGCCAGTAATAGGACATACTGATATTATGAACCACTCAGATATGAAACAGTGAGAAAAGGCAAACATCATTTCTCGTAGTATTTTTGCCAAAAAATATATAACATGATTTTCAAGATGGGGAAAACTCACACTGATAAAAATTAAGGGACATTCAACAATATGTACTCATTAAAAGTGAAAATGTCATAAGGACAAAGACTAAAGAAATGTCACAGATTGAGAAACTAAGGTAACAACAACTAAATGCAATATGTGACCTAGATTAGATCTTGAATCAGAAATAACATATTTTTGTAACACTTGGAAAAATATGAATAAGGTCTGAAGATTAGTTAAGTATTGTATCAATATTATATCAATATACAGGATGTGATGTTCACACTTGGAGAAGCTGGGTGAAACACAAGAATTCTTTGTACACTTTCTGTAACTTTTGGTTGATTTTGAATCAGGAAGAAAACAAAAATGATTTGTTACTTTTTTTGTAAGTGAGTTTTTTTTTTAAATTTTTTTAAACGTTTATTTATTTTTGAGAGACAGAGCACAAGTGGGGGAGGGCCAGAGAGAGAGGGAGACACAGAATCCGAAGCAGGGTGCAGGCTCTGAGCTGTCAGCAGAGGCTGACAATGTGCTCCAACCCATAGACCGTAAGATCATGACCTGAGCTGAAGCTGGAAGCTTAACAAACTGAGCCCCCAAGGAGCCCTTTGTAAGTAAGTTTTTAAGAAACTTAATATGAAACTCCCCAGTGAGGACAGTGATAAGAATTTAGAGGGGAGAGCAATCATGTTCATTGGGGTATGCCTGGCTTGCCTATTCCCTAGCCTCTGCTGCCTTCCTCTCTACCCAGCTAAGTCCCATTAATCCTCATCTACAAGTTCCCCCTAGCCACGTCTTTAGAACCAAACCCTAGTTTAGACAAGAAGGTGGTACATAACTCTAAATCAGCACGACCAGTTTTAGCAACACATGAAACATGTGGCTAGTTCAGCCCTGATCCTGTAAGAAGGTGTCTGCCTTGTCCCACTAAACTCCAGGTGACCATTTAGTTCTTCAGTACCATAGCCCTACCTCCTCCCTCTTGCACTGTCACCCATTTCTTAATGATAGACTTCTCAGATGCCAAATCATCGCCAGCATGTTTGGGCAGACCTGATTCCCCAATATCCCCATCGTCTTTGCCACTGCCCTTAACATTAACCCTCACCACAAACCAATCCCTTGTCTACATTCTGTGTTATTTCTTATTGATCTTTCAAAATGCATGGATGCTTGCCATCATAGACTGCCTGTAGCTACATCTATTTTCCCAAGTCATTTCTTTTCACAGCAAGTGGGCTTGCTATGACTACATAGGGTGCCCAGCCAAGTTTTAATGCTTCACCCACTGCCTTCACATGGGTACTATGGTTCTTCCTATATGTAAAAAATGCCCCAAGACATGTAAGTCCCACGAGATGAAAATACTCACCATAGCGACTCCTGGGGAGCCATTCTGATAGTCAGTGGGGAGAGATTTTGTGACTGTAACTTTCAACATTACATTTCATACCTAACAAAATGAAGCAAATAGCTGCTGCCATTGGACCAGGAAGAACAATTAGATCTAACAGTAAACAATCAAGAGGAGAAAGTGACAATTCTCTCTGTCCTCAAAGCAAGATCTATATACTTTTTTCCACCTAGAAATTGTATTCAATGACTAATTTAACCTTCTCTGTTTGAACTAATTGTGAACAACTTAAACAGAGTAATTCGTAATTTTCCTGAGTTGTAGACCTTATGATATGCACATAAACCGAACTGCCTATCCTTGACATCTCAGCATGACTTTACTTCTCTCTGATATACAATGTATGTGCAGCAACTCTTGTTAAGGATGTGAGAGGCAGCATGCTACTCAAATACTTCACTGCAATTTAGAGACTCAATTATTTGTTCTAGGGACATTTTTGAAATTAGAAAATTGAGATTTTCTCATCACATATATCTTTTTTTTTAATTTTTAATGTTTATTTTTGAGAGAGAGAGAGAGAGAGAGAGAGAGAGCAAGTGGGGTAGGAGCAGAGAGAAAGGGGGGCCCAGAATCTGAAGCAGGCTCCAGGCTCTGAGCTGTCAGCACAGACCCCGACGCGGGGCTCAAACTCACAGACCATGAGACCATGACCTGAGCTGAAGTCAGAAACAACCGACTGAGCCATCCAGGTGCCCCTCTCATCACATGTATCTTAAATATAGTGAGAACCTTATGCTTGCTTGTATTTTTTTCTTACTTTTTATAAATTGACATTTAAAAAAATCAACTTAAGTTATCCAGCGGTAAAAGGTAAATAATCTTGAGAGGAGCTTTAAACCATGCTGCTGCACTGTTTCATACAGTAGTCACCAGCCACGTGTGGCTATTGAAATTAAAAATTAGAGTACTTAAAAATTGAATACAATTATAAATTAAATTCCTCCGTTACACTAGCCACATTTTAAATACTCAATAACTATGTGCAGTTAGTGTTTACCATATTGTTGGTTCAATCCTACCATTGGTGCACGTTCTTTTGGTCAACACTGTATATTTAGAGAAGAATTGCAGCAATGTTTTGATGGTGGTATGTATGAAATATTTGAATGAGGTTGCAAAGAAATGGCTAACTCTCAAAAGGCCTTGGTAGCATCAGAGTGAGAAGGAAGAGATACTATAGAATACTAATGGCCCACTTTTTTCCCTAATAAAAATATTCATGTCCTTATAAATTGAATTAGGCTAAACTTCTATGTAATGACATATATTACTATGAAATGGTTTTCTCTGCAATGACTCTGCAATGAGTCAAAGCATATCTTTTGCTGTAAGTTTTAAACATCTAATCACATTTTTTTTCCAGATTCATTAGCAGCCTACAGTAGCTTGAAAATATAAGGTGCCTATCTTACAAAATCACGCTATAACATGTAATGTCCCATTTAGAAAAATATATCTAGAGTCTGTTTCATACAAATGTGTGTAGGTCAATTTTCAAATCTTTTCAAGTGTTGAATTCCATATAGCATTGAATTAAACCAGATCTAAAAGTAATAGCTATAATAATAATAATATCTATTCAGATGATCTTAACCTGCAGAAAAAATTTGTTTTGCACATGTGGCTTAAAATGTTAAACACAGTGAAGATGTCAACTAAAGCTATTAAAATAAATGTAAGGCTAGAAATTTAAAAAATGCGTATGTATAGTCATGTCACAATCATATTGCAGAAAAATCATTTTCATTCTTTAATACCACTTCTCACCTAATTTTAGTTTTGCAAAAAAAAAATTATGCCAGTCAGTCTCTTGGGCTGAGAATCACAGAGGTGGAAAACACAAAAATATCTTTTGACAAACTTACAGTGTATTGAGAGAGGCAGGCAAAAATGGGATGTTTAGTCCACTTTTGTCTGCTCAGCAATGCTGGTAGACCATCCACAAGTTTGGCTAACTAGTCAGTCCACCAGTTTGCACATCTTCACTAGCCATAACTGTCAAATTATGCTAAGAATTGACCAGTGATACCTAGTATGTCACATCTCAACTGAAAATACATAATTGTTAAACAGGAAAATGACAGCAGTTTCAGCGATCTTGGCCTTACTGTATGCTCTAGCTTCAAAATTGTTCATTTACATATCCTTGCCATTGCAATGGCAACCTTTTCACAAGCAGAAGTTTTCAAGGAGAATTTTTCAAATATTCTAACAAATATTTCTCTTTATATTTTCAATTATTTCATGTATCTCATAAATAGTTCATTTATTTTTTCATTGAATTTCAGCACTACCAAACACCTTTCAAGTATAATTAGCATCTTCCTCCTTATTCTATTACAACTTGCGCATATCATAGTTGTGGTATTCTGTATTGTATTGCTTTGCTTAGATAGGGAAATAAGCATATAAACAGATGACTGAATGACAGATACATAAGAAAGAAAGAAAAGAGAGAAAAGAAAGAAAGAAAGAAAGAAAGAAAGAAAGAAAGATAGATAGATAGACAGATAGATAGATATGTCTCATGGCAAGGAATTATGTCTTAGTAGTTTTGTCCCTCAGGTTTGTCAGTCCTAGGCTTTGGTGAATGAACAAATAACTAAATGAACTGCTAAAAATAACTTACTATTTCTTTTTATGTAACTTCTGAGGGAAACCTTCACTGCCTCTCCTAACTACACTAGACACTCCTGTGTTCTTTGCTGTAGCTCTCACAATTACAGTTAACACTTTCACACATTTAGGAATTTATTAATGTTTGTTTCCTACCTTGAAAATAGGGCCTTAAAAGCACAGACCTCATCTGTTGGAGGTAATAGAGAACAGTTAACTAATGTTATTATGTGGAAAGTGGAAATAAATAATAAGAAAACATTGAAAAGACTACAACTGGGATTATAGGTTGGAGACTCACCAGTCAGAGGGTTATAGCTTTGAAAATATATGACTACATTCATGGCGTCAAAAGAGAGGATCAAAGGGCAGGTGTTGGAGGCTTGAGTAACAGCCTATTTAAGGAAAAGGGAAAGGAAAAAAAGAAGGCAAGAAGCAGAAGCAGTGGCTAGAGGTAGGAGAATCAGGAAATGCAGAGTCATGGAAGGCAAGAAAAAAAAATAGTTCAAGAAATAAAGGTTTAATGACACTACATACTACATGTCATAGACCGGTCAAGTAGCACTGAAGAAAGGTAATTAAATTTGAAAGTTGTGGGTGATATTTGAGAAATTAATTTCAATACAGAAGTGTAAGTGTAACCACACAGAGTGAGATTTGTAAGAGAACCGATTGTCCAAAGCAGCAGTTTTAAAGTACCTCTTAAAGGATTTGGGCAGAGAATGGAAACAAAACATTACAATACACATTACAGTATTTTACTATTTAGTAAGAAATTAGAACAAAGTTTCCAACAGTCAAGTGAGCGGACTGAATACGTCAATCCTGCTATGGTCAGTGATGGGGATGTTGGTAATATTTATACTATCTCTAATGTCAGAGTCATGATACTTTATTTCCCTTATTCTTTGATCATTCTTTGAGACAGAAGAGAACTTTACCACTGCAATTTTTGAGTTATTTTGCATTAATGAATAGCATATTACATATGTACCAGGAGTGAGTAAAAATTCTAATTTTCTACAAATTTGTACTTAATTATAAGCAATATAGGATGTATAATGCAATGGAAACTAAAAGTTTAAAATTTATTAACAAATACAGTCTTTATTTCCCCCCTAAAGATCATAGAAAAAAAAATTAGTAAATTATTTTAGAAATACTTATAGGAGTGCCTAGGTGGCTCAGTCAGTTAAGCGTCTGACTTAGGCTCAGGTCATGATCTCACGGCTTGGGAGTTCGAGCCCTGTGTCTGGCTCTGTACTGACAGCTCAGAGCCTGGAGTCTCCTCCAGATTTTGTGTCTCCTTCTCTCTCTGTTCCTCCCCCACTCATGCTGTCTCTCTCTCCCAAAAATACATAAACATTAAAAAAAATTTTAATAAAAAAGAAATACTTATAAAAATTAACACTTAATTTCAAATAGTGCATTTTAAAAGTACATATGTGCCCAGTTTTTAAAGATAAAATAAAAGTATATTTGGTATATTTAATAAACATCATTCATCCATCAAAATATTTATTGCAAGCTTGTTTTGTGTCAGGCATTGTTCCAGGTGCTTGGAATATATCAGTGAATGAAAATAAAGATTCCCACCCTTATAGAGCCCATTTTCCAAGGAAATATAGTCAGACAATTAGCATAATAAACAAATAATTATATGTTGTACTGAAAGGTGGTGGAAGCTATGGATGAAAGGAAAAGTAGAGTAGAGTATGGAAAATGGGGTAGGAAGGCAGAGTGTAGTCTTAAAGAGATTGATCAGGATAGGTCTCACGAGGAGGTGAACTTGAGCCAAGACTTGAAGGAAGAATACAAAAAAGGTACGAGACTCTTAAAAACTGAGAACAAACTGAGGGTTGATGGGGGTGGGAGGGAGGGGAGGGTGGGTGATGGGTATTGAGGAGGGCACCTTTTGGGATGAGCACTGGGTGTTGTATGGAAACCAATTTACAATAAATTTCATATTTAAAAAAAAAAGGTAAGCCATGAGGATACCTGGGGAAGAGCATTGTGGGTAAAAGAAATAAAAGTCTTGCGATGTTCAAAAAGTAACAGTAGGGCGAGTGCAGCAGAAACAGAGAGCAAGGAGAGACTGAGGAGAGGGTGACAGGAGATCACAGAGGTACTGGGGAGTTGGGGAGTATGATCTAAGTCTTTGAAGGCCTTTATAAGGAGTTGGTTTAATCACAAAGATAATCAAGCCTTTATTTTACTGGCTCCCACCAAAACCCTGAAAATTGAGTTGAAGGGCACAAAAGTTTGGGTTTGGTGGATATATTTATGTCTGCTCCAGTCACTTGTCCATATAAGAATGGTATTCAGGAATATTCCTGTCCCCACTGTGGTGACTCAGCTAGCCCATCATGCTTTGAAAAAGCAGGCTATATCATATTATGAAAGTGTCCTTTGGCTCCAGGAGGTGAGATAAAATTTGAAATATATGCAGCTAGAAGTTAATCTATGAAAGTTAATCTTACAGCTCTTCTATGAAAGAAAGTCAGAAAGTTTTCCTAAACTTGAAAACGATCTTAGAAAATTATATGAAATTACCAATAAATAATTATGAAGCTGAAAGGAAAAAAAATTAAAATAATAAAAAAACAAAATTCCACCACACAAAAGACTGAATTAACTTTTTTTTTTTAGTGTTTGTTTATTTTTGAGAGAGACAGAGCAAGTAGGAGAGGGGCAAAAAGAGAGGGATAGAAGATCTGAAACAGCCTCCGAGCTGACAGCAGAGAGCCTGATGTGATGCAGGACTCAAATTTGAACTTGGGAACTGGGAGATCATGACCTGAGTTGAAATGGGATGCTTAACTGACTGAGCCACCCAGGCTCCCTAGACTGAATTTTAACTTTTTAGTTGCTCTGTAAAACATGGTATTGTAAAACTACCTCCTATGAAGAGATAAAAGAATATGCAGCCAAAATATAGGGGGAAATGTATCAGTTAATAAAATCAGGTAGTTTTTCTAACTTGGTGATATTTGTAGTATTGTCAGATTTTTTTCAGCTTATAAGTTGGTTGTAATTTTTTTTCATTTATATTAACTTCTGAAGATAAATCTCTGTATGCACGTGTGTGTGTGAGTGTATGAGTGTGTGTGTGTGTGTGTGTGTGTGTGTGTGTGTGTGTGTTTAAGAGAGAACCATATTTTATAAGCTTCAATCCCCAAATTCCTGATTCTATCCTTGCTTTGGGTAAAATGGAGAGGCATTTCAGGATTTTTAGCTAAGGAGTAGATATCAACAGAAAAGGCATATCAACAGAGTGAGCAAGGAGGAATTCAGGAGAACTCTATAACATTAAGGAATATGAGAGGCAAGAGAAGAGAAAGCAGCAGCAGAGATCTAGGAACCACCACAAAGCAAACAGGAAAAACCGGGAGGGGCTTTTGTGCCGGAATTCAAATGAAGAAAATGCATAAAGTAGGCATTGAGCAGCTGTGTCCATTAAAGGATTTAATTTCAAATGAATCAACATGGTATTTCTTTTTTTTAAAATATTTATGACAAAGAAAATGTCTAATGTTTACATTTATTTTACATTTTCCTTTTTTTTTTCTATTTTCACTTACTGTGTTTTCAAAATCATCTTGTGGATTCATGTAATGTTTCCCTCATTTGGCTATAAGCTCCTTGAAGAAAGAGTCACAGTATCTTCATTTTGTATCCTCAGCACATAGTTTGATGCTTGGAACATAATAGCTGTTCATTCAGTGTTCAGTGAGTGAGAGAGTAAAAGGGCAAAACAAAGTAAAAATGCTAGGTTTCCCATTTCACTTGAGGGTCCATCCTGATCTTGAAAAGATACAGTTTCTGGAAATAATGATTCATACTTTACCAATTTCAGAAGTCAGAAGCCAGCAAAACTGAACAGTAAATTCTCCACACTGAACATGCCAATAAATGCACTTATGAAAATGTCCCTTTGTTTCTGTTGATTGTTAATTTTGTGAGTGTATTGGGTGGGGAAAAAGGAGCTGGTCACGTAGCCTTTAGATGATTAAAGAAACTTACTTTTCCAGGAAGTTCCTTTGTGTCTTAGATACAGACCTCTTGTTTCCCTTTTTTGAAAAGGGGGCCTGGGTCTTACATGAAGAAGCTTGGAATCCTGTACTAAAGCTACATTTTATCCCATGAGCTTTCTCATCTCCAGTTCCGTTGGTTACTTCCTCCTGGTGATACCCTTTTTGCTGCGTATTCTATTTCAAGGTCACCTTCCTTACATTTCTCTTTAAAGTCAAAGGTCCTTTCTACTTCTATTTCAAACGCCATTCTCAATTGCTTACATCTAAGATTTAGTAAAAGAGTCTGTCCTCTGAGGACTAAGAGAATTGTAATCTTCATATACAGATGCTAATGCATTAAACACAGACTTTTAAATGTATTTTTAAAGATTACTTGGTCTCATTTCTGAGTTGTATGGCTTCCTCACTGTACCTAAATTGCATTTGTCATATCCGTGTATAGATATAGTGTGACTTGCAGGAGGTCAGATATTAAGTCTTGTTCCTTATTTTCAGAGCCCTCAATGTAGGTCATGAATATGTAGCCATTTAATCATAAATTCGCAGCTTTCCAATTACTACCTGGGTGACCTCAGCGAAATTTTTAACCTCTATGCAGTTTAGATTCTATACTTAAAAATTGGTATTAACTAGAATAACCGTGTAATTTATTTTCCAAGCAGAGACACTTCTGTGAATTGTAGCGAATGCTAATAATAATTTTATTCTGGGAAAATAGGCATAAATCTGGACCATCAAGAGAATCCAGGACATATGGTTATTCTGCTAATAACAGTACCTAACATTATTAAATGAGAAAACACACAAAAAGCATGTAGACTTAGAGCACACAACTGTAGATGCTCAATAAATGTTAGATTATTGTTAATATTGTTCTATGGTATTTTTGACCTTGGAAGACCCTTGAGCCACCTTTGGTCTGTTGTAGGCGTCACCCTACCAAGAAATTAAACCATCCAGGACAGTACAGTTGTTATCTCACTTTCTGCTTCTTTTACATTTTCTTTTGATGGTATTATCCAAAGTTAAACCACTCTCACCATCAATACATTTTCGTAGTCTGGATGCAATAAATGAAATATTTTGCTGAGCTGAACATTTGTCTAGTAGCATTCCGTCCTCTGCAGAGATTTAGAAGAGCTGATCAATTTTTTGAACGAGCCCTAAAGGATTATTTTGAAACTGGTTTCAGTGTCTCATTTGAAAGACAGAATCACTTCAATTCCTTTAATTTCTCCTCCTAAGTATAATTTTCCAGCTCTTCCATTTATGTGGCTCTCCAATGAATCTGACACAGAGTTCATTTAACTCCTTCAGGAGCCTCAAATTGGACACTGTCCTCTAATAAAGATAAAATATTGAATATAGTAAGAAGATAACACTGAAATTATTATATGCTAATTTGGCATTCTAGTAAAACATCTTTGCAAGTATATTTAGCGTCAGGCTTGATTTGTTACTTTCTGCTGAAATAAACATAGCCTCTGTCTCCTAGGAACATAAAGTTAAAAAAAAAAAATACAGACTTCTTCAGGTCGTTAAGATTTTTATGGTGGTGTAGACACTAGACTAAGAGTTCCACAAGGACCAAGACCATGTTTGTTTTTATCACCAGTGTATAACCCAGCTTCTAGCAGACGGCTTGCCACACCATAGGCAGCTAGCAAATTATTTGCTGAACAGATGAAGAATTGGATGAATGAATGAATACATGAAGATAGACATAGATGAGGGAATACTCAATAAATGAAGTGAATCACATATTAAAAGTATATACAAATAAAAATATCAGATGCTAACATCTGTTTATCTATTTACCCGGGGAATAGTTACTGAAACCGCTTCTGGTGAATAGTAAGAATACAAGAGAAAATTAGGACACACTCATTGCTCAATTATGAAAATGGAGAAAAATATTGTAAATTGCATGAAATCATAGCAAATAATCTCAGCAAATAATAATACAACATGAGCAATAAAATTTATCTTATAAATACAAGACAATATAATAATTTTTTTGCTCATTATGTTGTTAATTAAAAGGGAAAAACACAATCGTAGGAAGAGATGACAAAGTGTCTTTTGACAATATCCAAATATTTCTGGCATTTGTGTTGGCAGACTGAGGATGGAAAATATTCTTCACATAAAAAGTATAAATTAGAAATAGTTATAGATTCTGCTAAAAGGGTGAATCACTCGAAAGAGTCTCCTTTAAATCAGAAACAAGTCCCCTATATTGCAAAATGAGGATTTTACTATTATTATTCAATAGCCTAAAAGTAGTAAATTTTAAAAAGGAAACAATGAACAAACCAGGGTGCAGACCCTGGAAGGGAAGAAATAAAGTGATGATTATTAGCATATCTCTGTGTGTGTTTGTGAATGAAAAAACTATGCAAAGGTGTTCATCAAACTGTCTTAAAAGGAAGTAAATTTGCAGCAAATGAGAAATCGCAGCTTTTCCATTTTTCTCTTTATAATTCTGTGTTTAGCATGATGGGATTGTTTACAGCTTTGCACATAGATACATAAAAAACACATTCCCTGCTCTCATAGAGGTCCATTAAGGCAAAGAGACATAGCTATGACCTTGTAATACACAACAATCATAGAAGACCTTATACTGACTTAAAGAGAACAGAGGAGGAAGTAATCAATAGGGTGTCAGGTAAGACTTTGGAAAAGGATGGGAGAAAAAAGAAATGCTTTCAAGCAATGAAAATAAAGAGTGTAGTATTAAGGGGTATGAAAACATAACTTGGTCTGTGAGAGCAATCATTCCATATGATGAAAAGTATAGGATGTAGAAGAAGAAAAGGCAGGAGAGAGTTGCATGTTGAGAAAGGGGAATTTGACTAGATTGTAAAACTTGTTTATCCCGCCAAGGAGGTGAGCTTAATTTCCAGTGGCAATCTATCCCTTGTAATATGTATATGTATACTATATATATGCTATAAAATATCTATTGTGTTGTTGAAAAACTAGATACCTGTTTTATGTTTCCAAATTGAATCTAAACAACTTCATAGCAATTTTAAATAGTTTCAAAGATTAATTTCTGGTATATTGTATAATATAGACATGCTTTAGCTAAATGTACAAATCTTTGAGCTTCAGAGTAGCTCATTTCAGGAAAATATCCTCCAAGTAAGCTAAATGACAAAAGAACCCCTCTCATTATAAGCCATCATCCATATCAGAATGCCACTTCTAAGATAAATAATCAGATATTTAGGCAAATAGGTATGTGTGTAGGTAAATAGACAAATAATCACACAGAGAAATGGATTCTAAAATGAAGCCTTGATGAAAATACATCCTCTGGTTGAAATGAGATAGAGCCCCCTCCAAAACTTCTTAATGACCCTTTTGTTTTGTTTTGTTTTGTTTTCAGGGAAATCACTCTCAGAAGCTATGCATGGTTGAAATGCTTCTTTGTCCATAACCCTGGAGATTTTTGTAGCTGGGGAATGTGCAAAACACCATCCAGGATGGATGAGAAAAAAGGACAAGGATAATTATGAAAGGAGTGTTGAGAAAGGAGAACTGTGAACAGCAGGATCCATCTCAGGAATATCTATTTTAGGAGAAAACACACATGAAAATTGATGACCTGAAAATGTATTTCATTAAAACTATCTGTGGGGCGCCTGGGTGGCTCAGTCGATTGGGCGTCCGACTTCCGCTCGGGTCATGATCTCACAGCTCGTGGGTTCGAGCCCCGCATCGGGCTCTGTGCCGAAAGCTCAGAGCTTGGAGCCTGCTTGGGATTCTGTGTCTCCCTCTCTCTCTGCCCCTCCCCCACTCACACTCTGTCTCTCTCTCTCTCAAAAATAAATAAACATCAAAAAAAAATTAAAAAAAAAAACTATCTGTGACCTCACATCCCCTACAAAATCTTCCTGGGACCCCAAAATACAAGAGTATTATTTTATAGACCACTTCCATTGACAAGAAAGATGCATTATAGATTTTTAAATGTAGAAGTGACTCGATAATATTAGTGTTTTAGAAAGGTAACTATCTCGGGTCGCCTGGGTGGCTCAGTCGGTTGAGTGTCCGACTTCGGCTCAGGTCATGACCTCACAGCTCATGAGTTCAAGTCCTGCGTCTGGCTCTGTGCTGACAGCTCAGAGCCTGGAGCCTGCTTCTGCTTCTGTGTCTCCCTCTCTCTCTGTCCCTAACCCACTCGCATTCTGTCTCTGTCTTTCTCAAAAATAAATAAACATTAAAAAAAAAATTTTAAAAAAAGGATAACTATCTCATCACTATTTAATTCCAAGTGCCTCAAATGGTTCCAGAAACCTAGAAAATAATCAACAAATATCAATATATATGAATGAAGTACTCAGCAAATGAACTAATAAGCAAATAAATTAGTAGTTCTAGAGAATGAGAAGGAATTGCTTCCTATTTTTGGCACTTCACCAGCCACTGTCTTCCTTGTCTGACTAGATTACTTCTATCTTGCCATAAAGTTTTGCTTTTTGGAAAAAATTTCACTTAAATTGCACTGCTCCTCCCAGGCTTCTCTGTAAACCTGTCATTCTTCCTGAATATCTCTGTCATATTAATTATTATATCACACAGATTTACAAGTCTGCTTTTTCCTTTAGCCTATGAAATGTAAACCACTCTGGCCAATGTATCTTCAGTGCCTGGGGTATAGTAGATGTTCAATCAAAATAAATAAATAAATGATATAAAAACACAAAGACTGTAAATTCAGATCCTGCTGTTGGCACTGACAATGTTCTGGTTTCCACCTTATGGGGAGATAGCAGTACATTTAATAATTGCATTTCCCATCTTGAGGATCTGCGGGAGATATTTCTTCTCATTTGAAAACACAATACAGTTAAACTATTCTTCAGAGCTATCAGTCCGACTTTGTCTTTGACAACTGTGAATCATAAAAAGGTTTGTTTTTCTCTGGGTAATGAATAATAAAAGTCTTAAAACCAAAATATTTATCACTAGAAAAAACAACATGTGCATAATTTATGCCACTTTATCACTGGCTTTATCTTCTTATTGTCATTTTTCTTTAGTTTTCATTTTTTCATACATGAATTTTTAACACTGAAAAAGATTTTGTATGAAAAAACAATTTTTAGAGATAAATAAAAATAAAATTGTAATACATGTAAGAGTGAAAATTTCTCCTATTCCTGACTCACAGGCCCCCTCCAAAGTTAACCACTGTCAGCAGTCCGTTGGGTATCTTGTACAGTGCTTTTGAAGGTACCTTACATATATATTGGATAGATACACATTATTACTTTACATAAATTATGGTGTAACAAATATGCTACCTCTTTATTTTTTTGTCTCTTTGGCAACAGATACTGTACTTTTGTAGAATATATTTATATTATTTCTGTAGCATCTTTTTGACATATTGTAGATCTTCTTATTCTACTTTGCACATTTCTTAACCTTAACTTCTCTGCCACATTAACCATCTCCATATTTCTTTTCACTGCCTTCTGGGAAATTTTCTCAGCTCTATCTTTCAGTTCATGGATTATCTCTTCACCTATGTCTAATCTACTATAGCAGAGCTCTATGGCATATAATTTTATCAACTATACTTTTAATTTTTAGAAATGATATTGGACTTTTGAAAATCTGACCATTTTCCCCTTATTTAATACATATAATTGCAAAAGAATATCTTGATTTTCATATATCCTTATTTCATTTAGGGTGAATTGAGCTAAAAAAAAAAGTAGAGAACTATGTGGCTTTTAAACATATAATATTTTGACTACTTTGTAAATTAATCTGACCCCAAGTTAGCCTGAAAAGCTAATCAATTTTAAACATTTTAACATTTTTTTCTACCAAAGGAAAAAAAATCTGTGAATTATAGAGAAAGAAAAGAAAAAAACTGGAAAACTTTAATTACTAATTGCTATGGCATTAACTATTTAGTCTAGTATGTGGTAAGTTGCTTTTTTATTATATATATATATATATATATATAATTTATTGGGATGCCTGGGTGGCTTGATTGGTTGGGCGTCTGACTTGGGCTCAGGTCATGATCTAGGTTCATGAGTTCGAGCCCCACATCGGGCTCTGTGCTGACAGCTCAGATCCTGGAGCCTGCTTCAGATTCTTTGTCTCTTCCTCTCTCTCTGTCCCTCTCAGGCTCATGCTCTGTTTCTGTCTCTCTCTCGAAAATGGATAAACATTAATTTTTTTTAAATATATAATTTATTAATTATAATATAAATTTATAATCTAGTAGATTATATAATATGGATTATAATTACAATTATAATAATATAATAGTATAGAATATGTATTATATAATATGTAATATAATACATGATACAGGGGTGCCTGGCTGGTTCAGTCAGTTGAGCTCCCGACTCTTGGTTTTGGTTCAGGCCCTGATCCTACAGTTGATAGGACGGAGCCCTGTGTCTAGTTCTGTGCTGACAACATGGAACCTGTTTGGGATTCTCTCTCTCTCCCTCTCTCTGCTCCTCCCCTGCTCATGTTCTTGCTCTCTCTCTCTCAAAAGAAATAAATAAACTTAAAAAAAAAGAGAATATCCTTTACAAATATTTTTCCATGTTTCACTTTTCCATATTGTAAATTGACACATGTAAATAACTAATACTAATCACAGATCTATAATACCATAGATATTTCATTCGTAGAAATTTTTTTTTTGCTGCCTTTAAACAGAAGCCCCACATTTTTCTTTCCATGAAAATGTTTCTCATATGATATCTGTCTTTCTCTGTATGGCTTATTTCATTTAACCAATTTAACAATAAATTTCATATATCAAAAAAAAAAAAGGAAAAAAAAAAAGAAAATGTTTCTCAGCCTTCCTGTCTCCCTAAAACAGTAGCTGACCTTGTTTTGATTTTGATATTTTTCATGGATTCACTAAAGCACAAGTAGTTAGGCCTGACCACTTAAATATATTTCCCCATAAATGTTTCATTCCCAGCCTAGTTTAATAGATGACAAATTTGGGCTAGCCCAGTTTCAGTTAACAATTCCTAATCATTACCAGAGTTTTAATCACTTCATCAGGAGATTTTCTATTTCAGTTCCAGCCCAACCTTTTCATTCATGTCTAACAAAAATGAACTGTTTTCATTTTACAGGTATGTTTGATTACACTTGTATTCCAATTTATCCCTTAGACCTAATTTTCTACTTAAGCTACCTTGTCCTTCCTGTTTCAAGTCTTTCTAGTTATTTGTATGCTCTAGTGATCTGTTTTATGTTCCCCTTTTGAAAGGATATTCATTGCTACTTCAGCAATTTGGGCATTTTATTTCCACTTCTTAATTTCCCAACCATCTCCTGCTTTTTACATGAAATTATAAAATGACTTTTTTTTTTAAAGTTTATGTATTTATTTTGAGAGAGAGAGTGAGCAGGGGAGGGGCAGAGAGAGAGAGAGAGAGAGAGAGAGAATTCCAAGCAGGCTCTGCACTGTCAGTGCCTAGCCTTATGCGGGGCTTGAACTCATGAACTGTGAGATCATGACTCAGCTGAAATCGAGTAGGACGCTTAACTGACTGAGCCACCCAGGTGCCCTGACATAATAAAATGTCTTATTCCTGCATGCTAAACTCCATTTTTTCACTCTTACAAGAAATAGGTCCCCAGTTGATGCTTTCAAATATTATTCCAAAACCAACCTGTATTTGAAGTAATGAGGTTGAGAATTCATGATCTTCTGTTTTGTTGCTGGAAACTAAGATGCTTATAGGGTTATTACTTATTAATACTTATAGGGTTAATACTTATTAAACTCTGTGTCTCAACAATTAATAAATTCTAAGAGAAGGTCATAAACTTATATTCATGAGGGGACTCATCAGAGACCAATAATCACTATGTGGATTTACCTGGGCTGGGTCTCTAAAATAATTAGAACTCAAATTTAGAGAATGTAAGTACAAACTAAGCTTGGATAATTTATATAGATGTAAATATCTGCTATTAAAATATGTTGTTTGCAAGATTTCCCTAAGCAAATCAAAATGGTAAGCAATTTGAGATCAGGAGTCATGGTTTATATATATATTTTCCACATCACTAATTTCATTGACATATGCACAGCCAACCTTTAATAAGTACTTATTGAATTAAATTCTGCTAAAATTGGCCCACCAAACACTGCCACATGCTTTAGATTCCTGAGCTCTTCCCCCCCAGGGGTGCTAAATTGGAAAGGTCAATTGTTAGTACTTTGCATGTCTACATGGATCACCATAACAACTTGCACAAATCTGAGTCAGAAGAGATCAATCAGGAAAAAATTCCTGAAATTATTTCTGAGTAGCTGGAAGGTAATTTTTCCCCAATATATCCAGTATGTTAGACAAAATTGGTTTAACAAAAATATATCCAGATGAGTGACAATAATGTCTAACTTACTCCAGAGTTCCTCTTTTTTTAGTTGCTCCTTTCAGGTCAATCTAAAGTTTTACTCTACTTTTGGGAACATTAGTAAGTGTAACTTAACCATCGATTCTCATGTGGAATCACTTGGAGAGCTTATTGGAATACAAACTGCTGGGGCTCATTCTCAGAACTTCAGATTTAGTAAATTTGGATTAAGACTCAAATATATGCCTTTTTAACATGTTCCTAAGTATTGCTGATGCTACTGTTTCTGGTGTCACACTTTGAGAACCACTGTGGTACGAGATGCATTATTTTTTAATTTTATTTTTAGCATTTTCGAACTTCCTGAATACTTTCTTTCATAATTGCTATACTTTTTATTTGAATCTAACACCTAAGACTCCATTATTCAAAGATTAGCACTTTTTATTTTTATTCTTTTCCTTTTTTTTTTTTTTTGATATTCACCCATTTCTTACCTGATCCCCTCTTATAATATTCTTGAGATGACTGGCCAATGTTTACTGTACAGCAGATCAAAGATAACTATGGATCCAAGTTTGTATTATGCATTTATTTATTTAGATATTCACACAAAGCTAATTAAAGTTATTGACACCAGAACCTGATTTCCTCAGCCCCTTGTTCTGGACTGAGTCATCCTGACTCTAATTACCTTCCTACAACTCAAGAAACCACAGTGGCCAAACAAGAATCATGATGATGATGAAGGTGAGACAACTCTGGGCTCTGGTATATCATTTTTTAAGACATTTCATATATACCTGCTACAGAATGTCTGATTTTCCTACATTACATCCAGCAAGAAAGTCACCTTAATGCCTTCATCTATTTGCTGCCTGCTATACAGCAGCAATGTATTTACCGTCAACTGAGAAAGAAATCTATATTTATCCGGATGTGGAAGATGCTGAATTTACCGACAATTGACAAATTAGTCTGGAGTGAAAATGCATATAGAAATAGCCTACAGTATGCCATTACACTGTGACATAAATATATGGTCTCTTTCCCCAACTTATGCCAGAAGCAAATGAACAATGTTTCTGCAACATGAGTAATTTTTCATCTACATTAGTCTGCCTTTAGTTTTTTTTCTTTTATCTCTGAGTTCTTAACAGCGATAAGAGAATATCATTATAACCATAGTGAAATTTATGCTTTGAAATCCACATCAACAATTAGTAAAACCTCCGCATGCTATATATGTCAAATTATTAATTTAGAAAAATTAAATTTAAATACACTCTTTTTCTCCTTCTCCTTATATTCATGTGTGTATACACATATACATGTATACACATATAGCTCTATAAAAATAATATAGTATAGATCTTAATATGGACTGATGAGACTTCATAATGTAGTCACTACAAATGGATTTGTCACCAAATCTAATCATTCAAAAATTTTTAAAGGTTTTATTTGTTTATTTGTTTTAGTAATTTTTAGAAGTTTATTTATTTTGAGAGAGAGAGTGCAAGTTGGGGAGGAGCAGAGAGAGAGGGAGAGAGAGAGAATCTGTCAGAATACTGTCAGTGCAGAGTCGGAGGTCAGGCTTGAACTTACAAACCATGAGATCATGACCTGAGCCGAAGACAGACACTGAAGACTGAGCCACCCAAGCACCCCACAAATCTAATCATTTTAATGATGTGGTACAGTCTAGCAATTAGGAACATAAATCAGAAGTTATTGTATTAAAAACGAACCTTGTCCCTTTCTCAAACTTTGAAGCAAATATCAAAGATATGACCTTATGTTAGGTATTAAATCCATATTATATGTAAGACCACAGCATAATGCCTGGAATATGGTATTTAATATTACTGAATTATGAATAGTGGCATTAGTAGTAATTATTGAGTAACATTATTAGAATAAATATAGTAAAACTATGGCCTTAATCAAATATTAGCCAATTGCTCAGGCCATTGAGTTCAATGTGGTGTTAAAAGTTTTTTTCTTTAAGGTCCAGCTCTGTGTAACAACTCATATAGCCACCGTATAAACTAGAAACTCATAAACCTTGCTCTTGTAGACATCACAGACTTTCACTTAACATATATGTAAGTTTAGTTAACTCAGCAATAGCCAAATCCTACTGAAGTCAATGTGACAGATTTCTCCCACTCCCCCTTCCAGTCACACACTGTACCCTTACTGTCCATTGACTAACATCACAAATGATGAATACTAAGTTTGCAAGAGCTGCTGACAAGCACAGAGACTGGCCCAAAAGGTGCTCATTAAACACTTATGGAGTAATAACAGGGTCAAAATCAGCATAAATCTACTATATATGGAAAAGATCACACATATTATTTTTCTTGTACACAAATTCATTCTGGGTAACTGTCACTTCAAAATTGGAGAAGAAAATTTTTTCAACATACTAATGATAGTCAACATTAAGTCAAATGTTTTTGGTCTGTGGCAGAATAGTTGCTTAATCTCAGAGTCATTTATTGATCAAAAGAGATGTTTGAATATAGAAATGAGACTTTTTTTTAGATAACTAGTTTATCTAAATCTCAGTAGAAGAACTATGCCTATATTTTGATCTACTTTTGAAAGTTCTTCCAGATCTCAAAGTTTGCAATAGTTCCCAGCTTTGAAATATCTATTCTCTATTGATCCAACTCAGCACAAATTCCTTATCTTTCAAAGACCAAAGAAAATGTCAGAAATTGGTAGGCTACATTTAGGTGACTCTCAAAAGTCATTTTAGTTTTACTCGTGTTCTAAAATATCTGCTTTTGTATTTTAAAATGCATTGATATTTTCACTTTTTCTTGATTAAATATCAATAAACATAACAAATTATCTGGCTAAAGATGTGTATGAAGAGAAAAGCAAAAAGTAGAGGTGGCTGGGTGACCCAGTCAGTTAAATGACTGACTCTTGATCTCAGCTCAGGACAAGATCTCATGATTTGTGACGTTGAACCCCCATGCTGGGCTTTGCACTGACAGCATGGAGCCTGCTTCAGATTCTATCTCTCTCTCTCTCTCTCTCTCTATTCATCCCCCACTTATGCACTCTTGCTGTCTCTCTCTCTCTCTCTCTCTCTCACTCAAAATAAATAAATAAACTTAAAAAAACACCCACAGTGAAAACTTAGTAGCTAGAGCTTATTTCTAATACCATTTTCCAATACAAGAAACAGGTCTTTTTGCAGAAAGGTCTGATTCTATCAATGGGCAGAAAATGTATAAGAAGAGCCTGAAGGGGCACCTGGGTGGCTCAGTCAATTAAGCATCCGACTTCGGCTCAGGTCATGATCTTGTGGTGCGTGGGTTTGAGCTTCACGTGCTCTGTTCTGACAGCTCCGAGTCTCTAGCCTGCTTTGGATTCTGTGTCTCCCTCTCTCTCTGCTCCTCCCCATTTGTGCTCTATGTCTCTTTCTCTCAAAAATAAACAAACATTAAAAAATTTAAAAAAAAGAGCCTGAAGCATTTTGTAGTTTCAGATAAGTAAAAAAAAATGCAAAACAAAAATAGACAAACCAAACAATAATGGGATATGTAAAATGGATAAAGTTACCAAATGAAAAACTCCCAATGGCCAAACTGGAACAATTTAGTTGAAGGAGGGGAGGAAGGAAGGAAGGAAGGAAGGGAGGAAGGGAGGAAGGGAGGAAGGGAGGAAGGGAGGAAGGGAGGAAGGAAAGGAGGTGGGGCGGTATTGGATTATATCTTAAGATATAAAATAAGTATCCATGTGTCTGTATTAACATAAATAAATTACTAAATAAAAAGGTAAATGGGAAGAAGAGACAAATCATTAGTGTGGAAAAATTCCAAATTATTTATGTAGCTATTCCACCCTTGCGGAGAGGGAGTGTAACTACCCACTTATTAGGTATGGGCTACTTATGATAACTTTCTTCCTAAGAGAACAGTATGGGGCAAAAGAAAAAAAAAAAAGAGTAAATTTGCAAGGAAGGTACCTTATAAACTACCTCAACTAGGTGATCATGGTCAATAATGAGAGTGATAAGTCATGTTGATAATATGCTCCCCTGATATGATGTAATGACAATGGCACTTCAGTAGTCTTCCTCCCTAAACCCATAACCCCAGTCCAATCATGATAGAACATTAGAAAATTTCCAAGTGAAGAACATTCTACTGAAACACATGTCCAGTACTCCTTGAAACCATCAACATTATCAAGAACAAGGAAAGTCTGGGGAGGCTGGGTGACTCAGTCAGTTAAGTTTGGACTCTTGGTTTGGCTCAGGTTGTGATCTCACCATTCATGGGTTCAAGTCCCACATCAGGCTTTGCACTGACAGTGCAGAGCCTGCTTGGGATTCTCTTTCTCTCTCTCTGCACTTTCCCTGCTCACTCGCTTTCTCTCTCTCTCTCTCTCTCTCTCTCTCAAAATAAATAAACATTCAAAAAAAATAAGATCAAGGAAAGTCTGAAAAACTATGAGAAATTTTCATGGCCAACTAGGAGCCTAAAGAGACATGACTTTAAATGTAATGTTGTATCCAGAATGGGATCCTGGAAACAGACAAAGGGCATTAGGGAACAACTGAGGAAACCTGAATAAACTATAGAATGTAATAATATATAAATTCATTCAGTAATTGTGATAAATATGCCATACTAATGTAAGATGTTAATGACAGGGGAAACTGGGTCTGGCATATACAGGAACTCTCTGTACCACTTCATGGTAACTCTGTATATCTGTAATGTTCTAAAATAAAAGGCTGTTTTTTAAAAAGATTCATCTGAGTTATATTTGAGCAATTTAGTATGAATTTCATGAGTTCCAAATTCAAGCAATTTCCATCAAAGGAAATTTTTTCTGTCATTTTCTAAAAGCACATGGAGATATATGTAGAATTCACTTCCATATATTGACTCCATGACACAAAGATATTTAACAAATTATTTGAGTGTGGTATAATTGAGCAGAAATGGCAGGGGCTACATTTTAAGTATCACAAATGAAACTGCAATTGATTTCCAGTAATTCTCCCTCTGAGCAGAGTTCATTGTGTATTTGAAAATCGCTCTGAGAGGAAAACTAAAGCCAGAAACAGACCTGACATATTGTCATTGCTATTTTAAGGGACAGGTAGAACACCCAAATCAAAACTATTTGATTTTTCCTTCTCCTTCATTGTTTTCCCTCAGTTGCACTGAAGCTAAGTGTTGAGAGTGTAAGCAATTCTCTGTGAAGAGCCTTTAAGAAAACAATTCATAATAATTCTCTTAACAACAAGAATCCTCTTCTACATTACTCATTATCCTGGAGCAAGTTCTCCTTATTTGGTTATATAATTAACTAAAATGATAGTAAGTGTTATGCCTTTAAAACAAAACTAAATTAAATGGTAATGCAGTAATCCATCAGTTACAATGGGGCTACTGATGGATGCCAATGGCTTAGTATGAAAATATTTTGTTGGATTAATAATATATTTAATGTGGTGTACTCATCATTACAGCAGGGAATAAAATACTATTTTAGTTCATCTCTCACTGTCAGTGTCTGGAAAGTTTTGCAATCAAAAGGATTATTCTTTACCCACACATGAAGATGGGCAATAGTATTTGAAAGCTCCTTTAAAAAATGAAAAAAAAAAAAAAACTCAAAGTCTGGATTCACAGCAGCAATGAATAGGGGGAAAGGTTACTTGGACTTTACGTCAGGTACAAAAATGACTATCTATGATCAAATGTATTATGGTATTACATTCACATTCCCTTTTTTTTCCCATTGCAGTTTTTGTAAGAAGTGTTTTCAATGGTTTTGTATCTGTGTATAGATGTAACAAAATTCTAATATTTAAAGGATGGCCCTGCAAACCTACTGTGTGATCAGACTCCAAACTTGAATATGTTTTAGCTTAACATCAGCCAAAAAATACCTAGTCATGTACAGATGACATTTTATCCATAGGTAAAATTGTTTCATTAATGTTTCTCCCCTTCAACTAAACAATAGTCATTTTCCTCTGAATGTTTTTTAATAATTCTAGAAGATAACACTAAGATCAACAAAGGCAGAATACTATCCCCTGCAGCCTCAAATTTCTGGGAATCTTCAAGGCCATAAGTTGTCTTTAAAATATCTTTAGTCCAGAACATCTAACACTTAAGGCCACGTTTTATTAGCTGTGTTACATTTCCTGAAAAATTCAAATGGGGATATTTCAAATAGCAAACCATATGGTCTGCTCCACATTTAGAAGTTCTCTTTTTATTTCCAGATGAATTTCTCTATATCGAATATGTATAATAATATCTGAGTGTACTTACTCTGCAGTAAAAAAAAAAAACACACACACAAATTTGTATTTCTTTACCCTCCTTAGCAATAAGGCCATGGAGCACAGGTGAAGAGTCAGGATGAGAAGGATCAACTTATCCAATTCTTTTCATGGTTTACACCCAGCTTTGCAGAGGCCTCTCACTCATAGGAAAAGACATGTTCTGAACAGCATGGCCATATTTTTTTCCCCAGGTGAACCCCATTCATGGGTCACTTACAGTGAAATGAAAGGAAAGCCTTTTCTTCCTTAATTGAAGAACACCAAAGGAAGAAAGGAAACACAAGAAAAATGACCACCATGAAAAGGAAGTTAAAATGATTTTATTGAACTGGCTGCATTCCTAGCCACCTAGTGTATGAAGTAATAACAATCAGTCACATTACCACACATGATTAATAACTATGACTGATCCTCAGATCCCCCGCCATCTATCCATCAGTATCTCAAGGAGACATTATTCATACTGCTTCTCAGCATGGCTCTCTTCTGTTGCAACACTGCAGTTTTACCTTCCTGCTATCATACTCTCTGCAAAATGCAGCATGTAAGTCACTTAAGCTTGGTACAGAGTGGGGCTAGTTTTAAATGGTGTGCATAACTTTTCAAGAGACAATGGCATAATCAAATCAATTGTAAATCCAAATTATTTTATTTTGAGGTGCATCTGAACTATTATACATGGCCATAGTTTATCACCAGAGAATAAGGTAAGAAAAAGTAAATAAATAAATCTAAATTATTTCTTCTATGCATTAAAACTTATTGTCCTTATGTACTAAATTTTCATTTTTAGCAAAGTAAGAGTATAGGAATATGTTTGCAGTTGCACTCAGAGTTCAAGTTGCAGAATCCTTTAATTTTTGAGTGAATAGCAGCCCATAGCAGTCTTTAATATTTGGGGAAATAGTCTATAATTTATGGAAGTAATGATGTTAGATTTCATTTTTATAAAATGTACTGGAGCATACATTATCTGATTTGAGGGGTGGGTTTTATTTTTTCACATTTGAGCCTAAGAAAATGAAGTTGAAAAATCACACAACTAAAAAAGTTGGGATTGTACTCTTAACACTTCAGTTTCTTTGCACTGATAGGAGAATGGCGTTCATTCCACACTTCAGTTTCTTTGCACTGATAGGAGAATGGCATTCATTATTATTAATGCTGTTAATTATAGTTCCATAAGCTGTATATATTCAACAGAGAAACCTCTATCATAGAGAAATATCAGTAAGTGCCAAACTTGTGCTTCTTTTTAGTATTTTCACAGTGGTTGAATTAATCGGATAGTTACCCAATTTTTCTTCAAGAAATGCCCCATTCCATGATTAAAAATAAGTGTCATGGCAGTAGAAAGACAAGAAAGTATCTATGTTTCAACAATAAGAATCCAGTTTTCCACCACACATCATGGACTTCTGCGTTGTGTCTTGCTTGCTCAGCCTCTCCCATACATGGTTTATAAAGAAGCCCTCTCCCTTCCCAGAAGAGTTGTCCAAGAGAGAAAGTGCCAAAAATAAGACAAAAGATGCACGAAGTCCTAAGAGCAAGTGTTCACACATGTTGCATGCAAATCAAAAGTTAGAAGAAAATAAAATAAAAACTCTCCAAACCTTTTCTTTAAAATCAGAGTTAAGGGGTGCCTGGGTGGCTCAATCGGTTGAGCGTCCAGCTCGGCTCAGGTCATGATCTCGCTGTTTGTGAGTTCGAGTCCCGTGTCGGGCTCTGTGCTGTTTGCTCAGAGCCTGGAGCCTGCTTCAGATTCCGTGTCCCCCTCTCTCTCTGCCCCTCCCCCACTCATGCTCTGTCTCTCTCTGTCTCAGAAATACACATGCATTAAAAAAAATTTTAATAAAATAAAATCAGAGTTAATAGTCAAGATATTCCAAGTCACACCCTGCTATGCTGTTTGCCACCACCAAAATTAAGGTCCAAGTCAGCACCTTCTTTTATTGTTGGCTTTACCTTTGGCAGAGTCAGATAAGATACATTCTTGGGGGTGGGGAAAACAGTGATGAAATTAGTTCTTTCTTTTTAAGCTATGTAAGTTATTGTTTGGCTATTAAAACTCAGCACTTGTGATTTTGAATTCATGGAAATAAGAAACTTGAAATAATTACAGTGGTTTTGTTGTTGTTGTTATTCCTATTTATCTGAGGCAAGGTCAGAAAAATAGCAAAGGTAATATTCTGGGAGAAAAAGGGGGCAAAAGCTACTTTTGACATCAGACTTCCCGGCTTTAAATTCTGTCTCTGCTACAATTCATTGCAGGGTTAGTCTCTTAGTTTCTTTGTCTCCAAAATCATTGTAACCATGCTTAACCTCATGTGGTTCATAGGAAGATTTTATAAAGTATGTATATAATAAAGATAATTTGTATAATGAATGGTATTTTCTATAAACCCCTCCCAATTCCTAGAGCTCAAAGGAATGCCTTGAAAAGACTTTTATAATGCATGTGTGTTGCCCAAAGTTGGCAGAAGAAATGAAATAAAGATTAAAGCAGACATAAATGAAATAGAGAACAGAAAAACAATATAAACGAGCAATCAAACTAAGTATATATAGTTTTATGTATACATGTATGTATATAATTGAATTTTATCCAGTCATAAAAAATGAGGAACTCCTCTTATTTGAGACAACATAGATAGACCTTGAAGGCATTATGCTAAGTGAAATATTTCAAAGAGAAAGACAAATACTGTATGAACTCCTTATATGTGAAATCTAAAAAAACAAAAACAAACAACAACAAAACAATACACACACATAAACACACAAAAAAGAAAAAAAGATCAGATATAGTCGCCACGTTCAGAGAGAGGTTAGGGCATGGGAATTGGAGAAAGGTGATCAAAGGTACAAACTTTCAACTATAAGATAAGTAAGTACTAGAGATGGAAAGTACAACTTGACGACTGTCGTTAACACTGCTCTATGACACACAAGAAAGTTGTTAAGAGAATGAATACTAGGAACTCTCATCACAAAGGGAATTTTTTTTCTTTT
The DNA here is from genome assembly GCF_018350215.1 of Panthera leo. Lineage (NCBI taxonomy): Eukaryota > Metazoa > Chordata > Mammalia > Carnivora > Felidae > Panthera > Panthera leo. The sequence goes on from NC_056687.1 coordinate 31,629,015, forward strand.
TTCTACTTTATTTATATGAGATGATGGGTATTAGGTGAACCAATCACAATAATCATTTCATGATATAGGTGCATCAAAGCATCATGCTGTATACCTTAAATGTATACAGTGATGTAGGCCAATTATTTCTCAATAAATTTTGAAAACAAAACCCAAAAATTTATCTGGGTTTGAAATGTTTTCTTTCAGGTATAAAAACATTATTTTAAGCTTCCCTGGTTTCAATCAAAAAAGTTTTAATCTCTTCCAATATAATTTTTATAATAAAATGATAAAAACAAACTTGCAGCTTGATATATGTTAAAAATATCTTTATGTTGTGAGTCTTTGATATGATAGGAACTCATTCTCTATCAAACAAATCATTAAATAGAACTTTCAGACAGGAAATACTACTAGATCGGTCTTATTTATGTTATTTAAATCTATCATTTATATTGACTATTCATCTAAGAAATCCTTTTTTAAATTTGATTTATTCTTATATGGCATTTAAAATAAATTACATGTTGGGGAGCCCAGGTAGCTCAGTCAGTTGAGCATCTGACTTTGGCTCAGGTCATGATTTCACAGTTCGTGAGTTTGAGCCCCGCTTCAGGCTTTGTGCTGACAGCTCAGAGCCTGGAGCCTGCTTCCGATTCTGTGTCTCCCTCTCTCTCTGCCCCACCCCCACTCATGCTCTGTCTCTCTGTCTTAAAAATAAATAAAATAATAAATTTTTTTTAAATAAATTATATGTCAATTTACTCTTCTCAACCAAGTATATAAACTGCTTACTTCTTATTAAATTAAAGAATCAGTGGGGTTTGGCCTAAAATATGGCTGCATTTATGACTTTATATTTTTAATTGATATTTTATAAATATATTGTGATTACATGTTTAATTGTCCAATTTATCATTACTTAACTAAAAATACTTGCTCTCTGCCAATACAGTAATCTATTACTGGAAATATACTCTTCATGTTTAGTGGAAGTATCTTGATGAACTACTTTCTGGATCAATAATAAGAAAATCACATTTTTAGATATTGAGACATCATTGGGGTTCTATCTTGCATATGAGAGTACAATTAATTATAATATTCTTAGATTTCATTATTTTTTAAACACCAGGGGCAGTTCTCCTCCTTTTTAAAATACAATCATTTTCATAAGGCATTGAGATTCTTTGGTGAGTGTAACAGCTAATTCTCTGATTCATGAGTAAAGATTAGAGTGGACTTATATCTACAGTCGTAGGAGAAGTACATACATTTATTTTTGATGAAAGCAACTAGTTTTTTCTCTTCCCTATGTTACTTAATTGATTAATTGGGCAGATAATGAGTGTGATATGATAAATGATACCTTCTTCAATTAGCTGTAATTCTTGTGAAGTACAATATTCCAGTAAACTTTTTAAACTAAACTTGCTTCAGCTATTGTGACTGGAAATTTTTTTCTAGAATGTAGCCTCCTTGTGGACTAGACCTCTTTTAGAAGTGTGTTTCCCGTCTGTAACCCAACCCCATCCTTCCCCTAAGTGGCACTGAGAACTGCTTTCCTATCCCAGCAATATGCCCTTGGCTGCCTTGATTGTACTAAATGACCCCAAGGAGCAGAAATCGGTGAGAAGTTGGGGAATTTTGCAGAAAACTTCCAATATGCTTTGTGAAGAGCAAGAGAGAGATGGCTGAATAGAAAATCATTGTACTATTGTGTACTTTGATGAGGACCTGGTTGACATTGTTAACAACACATTTTCAGTTGCCCCATTGTGATTCCCCCCCCCTCATCCCCCAGCACTATTTATCTGACCAGGGCAAGCACAGAGAAGACAGATACCTGATTTGGGTTCACCCCCCCCCCCCCCCAGAATGTGAGATTAAATGACACAGAATAAGAATGATCTCAAGTATAGAAAAATACATCAAGATAGAAGATAATTCAGAGGAAAAATAAATACAGGAAGAGGTCAATGACTACAAGAGTCCAATGGAGTAAAAAAACAAGGGTCGTAGGAGTGGTTGAGTGTAATCACTGGAAAGATAGAAGCTTCTGCTGGAGAGTAAGAAGAGGGACTTTAACATTTCAAAGATGTAGCAGTTTTGTGGGATACAAGATTCAGGTTGTGACCCTGAGAATCAACGAGTGAGTAGAACAAAATAGAGTTTCAGTTAAAAAGCTATTAAGAAATTGTGAAACTGGGTCGGTCGTGTCCATGAACATGATCATTACCCACAGTCTTTTCATAGTCATATTATCACCTTAGTAACTTGTTTGCTTTGCCTCTCCTGTCTCAGCATTACAACTTTAGTTCAAGCCCTCATAATTATTCACTTTTATCTGACACTTCATCCTAAGTAGTATTTCAGACTTCTGACTTACCCACCTCCAATCCATCTTCTACACAGCTTTGTTTGTGATCTTTCTAAAATGCAATCACTTACTTTATTACTGATTAAATAATAAAGTAATGATTGTTTCCCTACAGGAAAATGTCCATACCCATTAGCATGACATTGAAGTCTCCAAACTTTTTCTTATCTAAAAGACTCTTTTTTCTTTCTCCCATGTATTTATTTTCCAATGTTCTACAGCTGGATCGCCTTTATTCTTCACACTAAATGTTGGCAAACAGCAGTGCACCACTTTAAGAATTACTGCTAGGACCTCCTCTATCTGTGGAATCTTTCCAGTGCCTTTTTGCCAGTCAGTGACCAACACTTGCTTCTTTCAGTCTTCTGTCACACTAAATGTACATTTTTCTTGTGGTGCTGCATCGTACTGAATTACTTATGTGTCTTTCCCAGCTAAATGTCACCCTGAGGCTAGGACTTTGTATTATTCAACATTTGACTTAGAATACCTAGTACAATATGTATCAATAATAGACATTCAATGAGGTTCCAAGGGATTCTTTAAACTTTGAAGTAGCAGGATGACAAAAACAATGTGTTCAACTTAAACATAAATTTGAAGCGTGTGAAATTGGAAGACATGATGGTTTTGAAAGGAATGTGGAAGTTAAGGGTTGATGCTGACTTGAAGGGTAACACAATTGTTTTAGAGCACATTGAGTTTGAGGAGAAACTTTTTTCTAAATGTTTATTTATTTATTTGTTTGTTTATTTTGGGGCGAGGTGGGGAGGGATAGAGAGAGGAAAAGAGACTCCCGAGCAGGTCCCGTGTTCTGATCAGAGTCCAATGCTGGCCTTGAACTCACAAATGGTGAGATCATGACCTGAGCCAAAATCAAGACTTGGATACTTAACTGATTGAGCCACCCAGGTGCCCCAAGAAACGTCTTTAAATAGAAACGAGATTAGTGATATTGGACAGGGGGAGACAGTACAAGGTCTCTGGGGCAATTAGGAGACCTGGGAAAAAGTATTAGGAATAGAGAGTTGAGTAAGGACCTTTTCCTCTGAGACATAGGTCTATAACAATAGGGGAATATTATTTCTTCATAAATTTCAAAATTTCCCACCTGATTATTGATTATTAAAGTAGGATTATTATGAATTTAAATCACAATTTTTTCATATAAATGAAATATAATTTTCATCATTTTTATAATTTTTGGCCAAAAACATGCTTTATCAGAAATCTGAGAACTATTAGGGATTCTACAAAATGGATAAATCCAATTACCTCTTATCACATTCTATATCTTTTTTGTCAGTAAAATCTATCTATAGCTTTAATACAGCATTGATCAATTCTTTCATGGGGTTTTGCTTGAGAAGATGTTCATAGAAGTCCTGGGGGGAAATGGGGCTCAGAAGAACAGTTATGATTAAATAATCAACCCCTAAATATCCTCCCTAAAGTTTGCAAAACTGCTGTAAATAACTCTCTTTCTTATTCCAACTTATTTTCAAAGCACATGTATTAACATCTCTAAAACACTTTTCTGAGGAATTTATCAAATTAAATTTATCTAGTGATCCTCTTTTATTTTACATTCTATCATTAGACAATACCATCCAAACAACTAAAAACATCCATGTCTTTCATATTTAATGTTTGCTGGATGTTAACCAGAAGTGGATTTTCTGTCCTTCCTCTACTGAAAACCTCATTTTTATAAAATGACCCTGTCCTATTATTGAGACAACGATTTTGATTTGAAGTATTTTGCAAAGTGCTGCCGGTTATGTGCCCTAGCATGGCCTGTTTTCACTTGTATTACAAAGACAGAGAGAGACAGAGACAGACTGAGAAAATGAGAGAGAGAGGGAGGAAAAGAGAGAGAGCATGCGATAGGCAGAGAGAGAATAGAGACTTTATACGTATTAAAAAAAGGCAGTATTTTGAATGATGTACCTGGCGATATTTCCTGGGGATAGAAGTATAATAAAATACAAGGTATGAATTTTACAAATACAGAAATAACAAATGACAGAATGTGACTTATGCAATAAAATTAAATCTAAAACAAATATTGGAAAATCAGTCTCTTTCTTGAGAGGTAAAGAAGGGTGTAAAGTTATATTATTGCCATGATAAATGTATTAGCCACCTTGTTTCTGCCTGAGGTTTGAAGTTTTACCACTTCAAAATCTTAATAGCCAACAAAGCTTCTGTTTTCACATGCAAGCCATCTTAAAAAAAAAAAACACACTTACACATTTTGGAATTATTTCATTAGTCTTTCTAATAATTAAGCCTCCACATACAGGTCAGCAAGACGCCATGGTAGAAGGAACATAGCTTCTAGAGTAAGAGTAACTCACCTCAGCACTTGCGTTCTGTCTGTCTTTAGCATGTCACTTACTTTATCTGAAATACAATTTCTTTATCCATAAGAAATAAGACAGGGAATAAAAATAGCTCCTAGGTGACAGATTTTTTTAAATGCATATGATAATGTAATGAAATAGCTTTGGAAACTCTAAATTACCATACAGACATTAGTTATTATTGTCATCCCAAGAGTAATGATTGTACAGAAAAAAGAACAGAGTATTTGAAGAAAATTGGGTTTCAGTTCTGGCTCTGCTTCTTCCTGCTTGTGGGCCTCTTGGCTTCAGTGTCCTATCAGGGAGAATGATACTAGCCCTTTATAGGTTCCCATAAAACTCAGATGAGATAGTTACAGGACAATCGCTCTCTGAAGAACATTTTAGGAAGCCTACAGCTAGGCAGAACTCAGTTTTAGAAACCCTCAGCTAGGTGGAACTCAGTTTGAAAACCACATATTGAAATAATCTATCAATAGTATAACCATATTTTTAAGTGTGAAATTCTTTATGTTTTAATAAAAGCTGAGAATTTGGTGGCCCATCAGCAACATCGCCTTACAGATAAAGAAGCAGATCTTTAAAGAGAAGTTTTAAAAGGTGCTCTATGTACATTTTAATAGATTAATCAATAAATTTCACCTTTGCTTCTGTCTCTCATATCCATCTCCTTCTCTTGTACACACACGCACTCACACACACACACATACATACACATGCATAGGTATGATTTACTGTTCCTATATGCTGCCTAAAGTGGCCTGCTCTGTTAAGAAGGCATGAGGCAGCCTGTTGTCGTTTCAACATAATACCCTACAGATGTTTCATTTTCATGGGTCTTTTATATGTGCAATCATGGAAGGATTGCACAAGCTGGCCTTCTGTGCAGAGATGCTATGTATTGCTTAAGGGCCTCCTTTGTGTCCTAATGTGTATACCTATTGTCTCTACTGCATTATACCATGCTAGCCTTGATGCAAGAGTCCTATATTTCATTGGGTGACAGTTTTAGGTCCACGGTGGCTTGCCAGCTGGTCCTACTTGTCTCATGGGTGTGGATCTCAGCAACATTCTTTAAAGGAATAGGAGCTACAAAGTGTTAAAATACTGCTTTGACTTTTTCTGTTTTGTTTACTTTCTACATTCATATACACCCTCACCTCTTGGAAATTCACTTTCCTGGTAGACACTTTTAAATGAAATTGTTATCTAACTCATGGCTGAAACAGTGCTTATAGTATGATATTAATAAACCAATATAATACTCATATAACTATTTTTATGGCCAGTCACAGTGTTATTATCATTCTTAATATCCCAAGTATTAACAAACTACATTAGCACAAATATCAATGTTGAATTAAATGTTAATTAACACTACATATCATTCCAAATCAGCATCACAATTGAATTTTCCTAATCCTCAAAAAATATGTCCTCATCTTTCATAACTGTTTAACAGAAGTGAAAAACCATTGTCCTCCACTGGAAGTACACATGCATTTGTGGGAATATAACAGGGTATGCATAACCACTCATACCAGGGCTGAGGAGGCTGATCCCACTGCTCTGATGAACAGTGCTAGGGCTGCTGTGAGCCCAGCAAGAACAATGTCCAAGTTCCTGGACATGATCTACTGACAGGACATCTCCTGAAGATGTTTCACTGAGGGGCCAGACCAGCATTTGCATTTTAAGAGAAAGCCAGACCCAGGTTAGGGTGAATTGTCTGAAATGAAGTCACCAAGACTAAGAAGGAAATGGATAGTGAACAAAGGAATAGGGCATTTAGGAGGAGTTCATGGCTGGAGGAGAAATAGCTACAATATAATTTTTCTGACTTAAATGCACATGACTGAGATTGCTTTTTTTACCTGCTTGGAGATTAGTAGTGAGACTTCCTGGGAGCAAAGTAAAAAACTGGAAGCCAACAAGTATGGAAAAAATAAGTGTCCAAAATCTACTAAAAGCAAGTAGAAATGTCAGAAAAAAAGTAAATTTAGAAATCATTGATGTAGGGGTAACTTCATTTCTTAGTATTGCTCTGATTTTCAGGTCCCACTGAAGACTTCTTAGTACTGCCTTGTTCTTTGACTTCTGGACCCTTGTCAAATGCACTGTCTTTTTTTTTATTTCCCACCAGCCTCCAGCATCACTGCCAGAAGCTATGGGAGCTTAAGTCCTAACCCTGTATGTTCAAGTAGTCCTGACACCCAACCTTATTGACATGACACCATTAAGGCACGTGTGCCAATATAGCAACAATAAAATAAACCACCAAGCTGAGGAAAGGGTCTAGACCTTGTTATTCTGACACAAATATTAACTCCTTTATAAACATAAATATTCTTCAGTGTGACTTGGGGGGGGGGGGTCGGGAAACGACCCCTTTCAGCTCTTGGGAAAAATGCCAAAAGTATAGACACAGGTTAACAAATAAATATGAAATGAAACACAATGGGGTGCTCAGTCAGTTGGACATCTAACTTTTGGTTTTGCCTCAGGTTATGATCTCATGATTCGTGGAATCAAGCCCCGCTTCGGGCTCTGTGCTGACAGCACGGAGACTACTTGGGCTTCTCTTTCTCTTCTCTCTCTCTCTGCCCTTTCCCTGTTCTCTCTCTCAAAATAAATAAATAAACATTTTTTTTAAAAAGAAATAAAACGCAAAGAAAAGGTTAGATTTTTAACATCTAGTCTGTCACAGATGCTATTCCCAAGGGAACTCCCTGAAAAGACACCTGCACACCAATCTTAGTGGCCCCAGGTCTGTTTCCTCAGGAACCTGATCTGCAACACTGGGTCCCAAACATAGTACTAGGAAGCAAACACTGAAGAAGGGTCTTGGTGTCAGGTCATCAACACCCAAGTTGTTTTGAGGGCCTTTCCACTCAGAAGGAGCACTGAGACAATCTACCATGCAATACTAGTACAATGATTACAGTTTTCACCAATGCCAAACTGGGACTGGATACCGGTGAAAAGGAATGTACTGATGGCTGCAATGCCCCTGGTGTTTAAGAAATGTTGGAAAGAATCATAATTATAAAAACAATGGCCTGAGAGAACTATTGCTAGGTATAATCAATGCACTGAGAAAAGACAATAAAAAACTGACAGTGATTAATAACCAATTAAAGTTTGTGTGTAAAAGCCAGAGGAAATTTCAAGCAGGATAGAAAGAGACTCTCATCTTATGCAGCCAGATGATTATTTCCCCTGGTTGGCACCAGAGAACACTGTTTACCAAAAAACGAAGGAACGCTCTGGTGAGATGGGACAAGTGTTACCTAGAAGCTCATTCATGGCACTCCATGCTAGGGCAAAACTAACAGTACAAGATGCTTTTACAAAACTAGGCTCAATTGGATTGATAAGTTCTCAGAATAATAGAGGCCAAATAGTGAACTTAGTTGCAGAAAGCAGGCGTGTGCAATGTTCCCAGTAAGTGACAAGGTTGCAGGGGCCTCATGGGGGCCTGACCCATAGATTGCTCTGGAGATGCTTAATAGAACTAAAGAAACCTAAGATGCCCAATAAATGTTTGCTCAATTTGTACAAACATAAGAATTCAAGTATAGGTCAGAAGGCTAACGGAAGACATCTTATTAAAAATTCATAATCCTTTCTCCATATCAAGATCTGAGCCACTTTCAGGCCAAGACCCACTGAATGAAAGAGGCTTTGTCCTTGAGAGGAAGGACCTTGTACCAGCACAATGTATGTATAGTAATTATGTCCCCAGGCTTATTCCAAAGGGCAAGTAACTATACTGGGGAAAGGGATATACTGATACATTTCAGAGACTGTTGGACATAAAATTTGAGTCATTGCAGGTGGGGTTCCCCCCCCCAAAAAAAAACCCCAGACCTTAAGCTGATATTTAATGTGCAGGATATTTAGGGATACTTAAAGTCTAAACCTATGGAAATGAGACAGAAGAAGAAAGGGTATTAGAAGTAGAGTGTAAGGATGTCCTAATGACAGTCTTGGTCACCTCTTCAGAGTTCTGAAGCTAAAATAGCCCTTCAGAGTTGTCCTAAATTTTACTACTATGGTGGGGTCTTTATACTTTCTCATTAGTGAGTCTCGGGAAATGGGCTTCCTGTAGCTAAGAGTATTCCTGAAGAAATACTTGGCAGTGAGGGTAATAGCCACTTATCAAAGGGAATCTGTATAACATTTCATGATGTCCACCAAAGCATTGATTTTGCTACCTGGTAACAATTTCTACAGTCCATCCCAAGAGGGTCCAGTGCCATTTATTCCAAACTTCACACTAGGGGAAAAGGGAATACCTAGCCATTTTGAGGACAGAGGGACACAGGTTTTCTTTGACACTGATATTTGGGGGGATTCGTAGGGTTTGAAGAATCATCATCGGTCCCTTCGTTGGAGTATGCAGAATCTGGATAATACACTAGTGAGTTCTGCATCCAATTTGCAGTGGCTCTACTAGTTCCACAGACCTAATGTTCATTTCCCCAGTTTCAAAATGTAAATTTGGGAAGATATACTTGGGTATTAATGGAGCCCCCAGTAGCGGTCCCTTGACCCCTCGGGTAAAAGCCACCATAGGGAGAAAAGCCAAGTAAAACCCTTTATTACTACCCATCCTACCTCTGGACAAGAGAGTATATTAAAGACAATACTGTATCCTAGGGAAAATGATAGAGATTATTTTATCTAATAAGATTTGAATCATGTAGTTTCAATATATATTCATTTAATTTACCAACTTGGACCCTATCAAAGCCAGATAGATCTAATAGAATGATACCAAACTACCTTAAATTCAACCAAATAAGAAATCCAAATGAAGCTATTGCACTCAATATAACATCTTTGCTAGAGTAGATTAACAAGGTTTCTAATACATAGTATGTGGCCATTGTACTGGTGAATGCATCCTGTTCTATTTCTCTTAAGAAGCAGGATCGGAGGGGGGCCCCTGGGTGGCTCAGTCAGTTGGGCGTTCGACTTTAGCTTAGGTTATGATGTCACAGTTTGTGGGTTCAAGCCCTGCATCGGGCTCTGTGCTGACAGCTCAGAGCCTGGAGCCTGCTTCAGATTCTGTGTCTGCTTCTCCCACATTCATGCTCTCTCTCTGTCTCACAAAAATAAATAAAAGTTAAAACATTTTTTTTTCTAAAAAGCAGGATCGGAGAATGTACAAATTTATATAAGACAAACACGAGTACACATTTACCATCTGTCACCATGGCTATATTAATCTTGTTAACCTCTATTATAGTTTGAACCACCAAGATATTCTTAAGAAAATTATAATGGTCACATATTACATATGATACATTGTGATATCATGTTAAGTAGAGTGGATAAGCAAGAAGTGGCAAGTATATCAGTGATCTTTGTAAGACACACGTACTCCAGAGAGTAGGAGATAAACCCTAAAACAATTTGAGAGCCCGTAAGATGAGTGAAATTTATAGGACTTCAGTAGTCTGAGAAATGCTGGGACACACCTCCAAAGTAGAGGAAATGAAGTAAAGGAGAACAAAAGGGCAAGCCACAGATTGGAAGAAAAATTTGCAAAATACATATCAGGAAAAGCTCTGTTTTCCAAACATACACAGAATACTTAAAACTCAATAACAGGGAAAAAAATGGATAAAAAATGGACCAATGACCTTAAAAGAGATCTCACACATACAAAAAAGCACATAAAGGTGGCAAATAGCATTTTCAAAGATACTCTACCTCATACATCATTAGGAAATGCAAATTAAAACAGCAATGAGCTACCACTACACTCCTATTTGAAAGGCTAAAATCCAAATCGTCAACACCAAATGGTGAGGAGGCTGTGGAGAAGCAGGGGTTCTGTTTCATTGCTGGTAGAAATACGGAATGGAACAGCCACTTTGTAAGACACCTTGATGGCCTCTGGCAAAACTAAACATACTCTTAACCATATGATCTAGCAATTGCACTCCTTAGTAAAATTATCCAAAGGAGTTGAAAACTTATGTCTACCCAAAAACCTGCACACAGCTGTTCATAGCAGCTTTATTTGTAATTGCCAAAACTTGGAAGCAACCAAGGCTTTCTTCAGTAGGTGAATGGATACATAAACTGTGGTAATCCAGACAATGAAATATTATTCAGCGCAAAAAAGAAATGGGCTATCAAGCCATAAAAAGACATGAAAGAAACTTAATCGCATATTCTTAAGTGAATGAAAGAATACAATCTGAAAAGGCTACATATTGTTTGGTTTCAACTATACGACATTCTGGAAAAGGCAAAATTATGGAAACCATAAAAAGATCAGTGATTCCTGGTGAGGAGGGTGGGAGGGAGCGATAAGTAGAGAACAGAGATTTTTTAAGGCAGTGAAACTACTCTGCATACAATGATGGTGGATGCATTTATCCAAACACATGGAATGTATGGCACCAACAGTGAACACTAATGTAAAACCATGGAGTTTGGGTAGTAAGGAGGTGACAATGTAGGTTTCGTATTGTAACAATTATACCACCCTGATGGGGGATATTGACAGTGGGGGGAGACTACACATGTGTGGCAGGCAACGGGAAAATGGAAAATCTTTGAACCCTCCCCCTCAATTTTGCTGCAAACCTAAAACTGCTCTAAAAAAGAAATTGTTTAAAACAATTTTAAAGTGATAGTTATCTTAGACCTTCCTCACGCTAACTGCAGACTATACCATGAGTCTGGGAACACTGTAGAATAAAGTTAAAGGCTTTTCCCCTCAAAATATTATTTCTCAGGAATAAGAAAACTATCTTGTTTTCAAATCCTTCATATAAAAGAATATGCCCGTTTTAATACAATAGTTTCAAATGACCCAAATCTGTGTTCATTTGAGATGCTTTAGAAATCAACTCACAGAATAAATAAGAAAGAAGGTCAAAGTCTTAATACAGGTTTATTAATTTTTTTTCTGTGTATTCCAGTTTAGAATTGGAAATGTTGGACCATATTATAAGCATTTTTTAAAGATCACATTCAAAAGTACCACTGTGAGGGTGACAGTGAAAAGATCTCAAATATATACCTACTGGATGAATATTACAAAGAATTGTCCCAATCCAAAGTTTTTCAGCCTTGGCTCTATTGACATTTGCAGCCAGATAATTCGTTGTGGGGAACTGCCCTGTGCATTGTAATATGTTTAGAAGTTTCCTGGGCTCCATGCACTAGAAGCCAGTAACACCCCACCTCAGTTGTGATTTGATGACCAAAAATGTCTCCAGATATTACCAAATGTTCCCTTGGTTGGGGGCAAAATTCCACACACTCTCCTTTGAGAATTACTGCCCTAAAGTTACATGAATAAATACTGTGACTTGAGCTAAATTTTGCAGTGACAGCATGAAGTATGATATACAAATTCAAAAAGGGCTATTGCAGGGCACCTGGGTGGCTCAATCGATTAAGGATCTGACTTTTGATTTCAGCTCAGGCCTTGATATCACAGTTCCCGAGATCAAGCCCCAACTCTGGCTCTAGGCTCTTAGTGTAGAGCCTGCTTAGGAATCTCTATCTCTCTCTCTCGCTCTCTCTCTCTCTCTCTCACTCTCTCCCTCTCTGCCCCTCTTCTTCTTGTATGGTCTTTTCTCAAAATAAATAAATGAACATAAAAAAAAGGGGGAGGCTGTAGCTCCAACATCTCAGGCCATAGTAAAGCTTATGTGCTCCAGAAGATGGTTAGAGGACTCTAATGGGATGAGATGGATGGATAAAAGCTAAATAAATTCATTTCATGAAATGTGAGTGAAAAAATAATATTTTAAATGAATATATTATTAAAGCATGTAGTATTAAATATATGATATAATTAAACTATAATAAACTATCAAAGACAGATATTTGGCCCCTTTATTGATATTTCTAAGTTTGGAGCCTGGTTTATTGGGGAAATAGTGGTATTATTGGGGAAAGGGTACTTGAACAATTTAGTTTTCTAGTGAACAATATAGTTTTCTGCTGCCTTGAAACCTTAGACTCTGGAGCTGCTCTAATATAGGAGCCACTAGCCACATGTGACCATGAGTAAGACCGAATTCAGATTCTCTACAAAAATAAAATGTACCCTGGATTTGAAGGAATTAGTATGGATAAAAAAGGAATATTAAACTATATTTTAACATGTAACATTCATGTTAAGCTACCATTACAATGTTATTTACATTGTTTGTAAACGTTGAAATTATAATTATTTTGGATCTCTTAGCTTAAATCTAGTATATTATTAAAATCAATCCTACCACTTTTTTTTTAACTTTAATATGTCCACTAGAAAATTTTAAATCATGCAAGTGGCTCACATTATTTTTATTGGACATTTATTTTATTTATTTATTTTTTCAAGTAGGCTTCACACTCAAGGCGTGCCCCATGTGGGTCTTGAACTCACAATCCTGAGAATGCCTAAGGTGGTATCAAGACTAGGGCACTTCACCGACCGAGCCACTCAGGTGCCCCTCTATTGTACATTTATTGCATAAGATCTAGCTTGAGAACTATTAATTGGGCCCCTGCGACTTATAAGTCATTAAATTCCCTAGAGGATTTACAAATATCAATTGATTAAAACAAACAAAACAAAATACTAGTTTCCCAATGAAATATTTAACTCCAACATAACCGTTTTTTCAAATCCAATTCCAAGGTGAAATCAGCCACCCCTGCCACACCAATCCTTACAATTTAATTATAACTAATATTCACAACTTCCCATAATATTATAATCATTATTTTATGAGCATCTGGAAAATAAAGAATGCTTTTGCACGGAGCACAAACATATGTTGTACAAATAAAACTCACATCCTTCATGGAAAAAAAAAGTCATCAAAGCCTCTTCTGAATCTATTGCTATAATTTATATGCTTTTTTTTAGAACATGAATTGCAATTCAAAATATTTAAAGAATTCTAGACCAGTAGACCTAGTATATTCAATATTTGTTGGTTCACAACTTCCTGGGGGAGCTCCTGAGGTGAAATCTGAAATTGGACCTAGTAAAGGAGAGCAGGGAAACACTGAAGAAAGAGGCAGGTCACTCAGGTTGACAGTTGGCAAAGTTCAATAAGCATGGGAACTTAAGAGGCTTGTCTTGAGCGGCCTTAAAACAAGTAGATCTCTGCACCAACCCACCAGAATCTTTATATAGAGATCTAAACTGGTCACAACACAAGGATCTTAATTCAGTCACATACCCAGTCTAGATCGCACACTACCACATTTTCTATCTCAAAGCTGTATCCCTGGAGCAGTTTCTGGGAATAGAGGAGACAAACAGAACACACATTTCAAAGATGGGGGCAGGGATGCGTTGTCTTCTACTGCCAGAGTCCAGCCCTCAGGTCAGTGGCAATCATGTCTTTTTGACGCCCTCCTCCCACAATATTTTAACTCTAAAACACTAAAAGAAGAGGCATAGGGATACATAAGTATGTCATCGATTGGACAACTATGAAATATAAAAATCTTCTCCATAGAATGAGATATCCAGTTGGGTACTAAGTGAGATCTTCTCCTCTCGTGGCTTGTGGACGTATACATAAAAAAACACACACTAAGGCCCAAACAGCAAAGATATGTTTTGCTGGCAAAAGACAAAATTCAAGTGGAAAAAAAAACCAAGTCTCAATGCCAATTACATATCAAGTGGTATATTTTAAATGTTTAATGCTTTTAAACTAAGTCTTTAGAAAACAGACAAGAGTGCATTTTAAGGAAAAAATTAACCCCAAGAGGCCTAGAATCTTATAATTCTATGAAACCTTAACTTTATAACAATCGCTTTTTTCATGCTTTGAGAAAATGGACAGCGTGTTGCAAATTACATAATGCTTCATGTAAGTCAGGTTTTACTCACTGTCTTGCCATTCCCCACCCCCACCCCCCCAAACACCCAGGTCAGATTAACCAACTGCCAGCTCTGGAAAGTAGTTTAATTGTGTCAATTTACAGCTGTTGGATTGATTGTGCCATGAAATTGGCCCAGTAGTCCAATAGAAAATATTCAAAACCCTCCTGAATAAGACATATTTGGCTTGGTTACAGGGTCACTTCCTTCCTCTTTTCTCATGTCTGCTTCTTGGTCTATTTCCCTGACTTCTCCTGAGTTATTGTCTTCCAGATTACAAAATTAGATTCCAGATCACTAGTTGCAGACAGTGCTATTGTCCTGCCCAGCATCCACTGTTCCTTCTCCCCTTCTTCTATACCTATGGAATAGAAGAATTTTTTTTCTTTTCTTTTTTTTTTTTTTTTTAGAGTGGCAACATGTCCATTTGAAACATTCTCTCTCTCAGCCTCTCTTCAAGCTAGGATATCTATTAGCAGAATTCTGGTAAGATGTAATTGATTTCTTTGGGGGAAGGTATAAGATCTTCCACTTGTTTCGTTCTAAGAGGAAATCCTTTAGTGTTTTGCTCTTGCCCTTAACCTTTGTTTCTTTTTTTCCAGTCCAAAATGTTAATGCAATGTCTGGAGACACCTTGTAATCATTCACCTTGTACTAGCAAGACACCTTGTAATCCTAAGCATGAGAGCTAAGTGCAAGGATGACAGAGAAGGCAGATAGAAAGACAATGAATCCTTGCAATATCTTGAACAGTTGTACCAATTCTGGACTGTCTACTGCAGATTCTTCATTATGGGAGGAAAATAGCCCCTGACCTGTTTATATTCTCTATGTTATGTATCACAAAGTTAGCACAGTCCCTACACGGTCCACTATTTTCCTGTGTTGTGGCCCAAGCCTGGCTATTTAGAGCGGCATATATCTCCAGTTTTAGGAACCACCATTTTTGTACGCCATTTTCCTGTAACGTTCCTCTACTCCCGCATGTACAGCACCCCTACACTGGTTGTTCTCCAGTCACCTGAACTTTACACACATTGGGTGTCTCTCCTGAACCTAAAGCTAGGCCAGCCTCCCTAATAGTAGCCCCATACAAGTGGCCAAGGTCAAGTTTCCTGGAGTGTATTCCATCTGTGCCATGCCTGCTATATCTTGAGAGATGTCAGTCTGGACTGATTCACTAGGGTACTCCTTTTTGCTCTACTATAGAACTTCTAGTTTTATAAATAATCCTTTCATCTGATTTTATTCTAGCTGTTGAAGAGTGGTTCCCAAATGGGGGTGGTTTTGTCCCCAGGAAAATATTTGGCAATGTCTAGAGATTCTTTCTTTCTTTCTTTCTTTCTTTCTTTCTTTCTTTCTTTCTTTCTTTATTTCTTTCTTTCTTTCATGTTTATTTCTGAGAGACAGAGACACAAGCACAAGTATGGGGGGGCACGTAGCAGAGAGAGAGGGAGACACAGAATCCAAAGCAGGCTCCAGTTTCCTAGCTGCCAGCACAGAGCCCAACATGGGGCCCAAACACCTGAACTGTGAGATCATGACCTGAACCAAAGTCAGGTGCCTAACTGACTGAGCCACCCAGGTGCCCCTGAAATGGGAAATTTTCAAACAGTCCCTGTAACTGGATTCCACCTCCAGAGATTCTAACTTAAGAGTTATTGAATGGGCCCACACATATCTGAAAGTGCCCCAATTGATACTGAAGTCAAAACCCATTAAGGCAAGCATAATCCCAGATTCTGGAGTACAGTCTGCTGGAGAATTGCGCTGGGATGGTGAAAAGAGAGTCCAAGCCAGAATCAAGGAAGGAAGCCGAAAGATGCAAACAGAGAAGTGGGCTAAGAATCAGATCCAAGAGAGGGCTTTCTGTGAGAGAATTAATCCCAAGGTAAAGAGGCATGAAAGTAAGGAAAGGTTGTTGAAGATTGTGAGGTACATGTCAAGAAAAGAAGTTCAAGAATCAAGATAGAGCACCAATAACTTGAAGGTATTGGAAGATCTTTTTAAATTAATGTATGTCTGCTTATATACCTATATTTATAGATTTATGGTTATTTCTATAATGATCTAATTGTCCTCTTTATCCCTGATTATAAGAATAACGTAGATGGATAAATGAAAGCAGTTGTATGCCAGAGTCGAATTTGGACTAAGCCCTTTTTTATTAAAAAATTATTTAATATTGTGTGCTACCACATTAACAATTTTACTAAAATATTAAAATGTTATATTAGTGATAAAAATTTGAAAACAAAAATGATTAACAAAAAACAAATTACATAGAACACCAGTTTATAGAAGCCACCATCAAAGTTTGTTTTTATGGTAAGTGGTATAACTTAACTCTAATGGTATAACCAAAATGTCTCCTCCAGTTCCATTTTCACATTCTGACTCTAAACAATTCTGCCACAAATATGCCAATATTTGAAATTGGTACAATTGTTTCTTTTTTGTTGTTTCATTTATTATTTGAGAGAGACAGTGCAAGCAGGGGAGGGGCAGAGATAGGGGGACAGAGGATGGGAAGTAGACTTCGCAAAGCAGCGAGCCCAGTGCCAATTGGAACTCGTGAACCACGAACCATGAGATCATGACCTGAACCTGAAGTCAGATGCTCAACCGAGTCAACCAGGTGCCCCAGTATAATTGTTTATAATAGCTTATAACCACCAGCTTTTCATCTCACACAAAAAATCTGAGCTTAATGTCACATCCTTCTAGTATAATACCAAATTTGAATTTGATGTGAGTATAAGATTTTTCCCAACGAATCAATGCTCTGAGTCTCCCTATGCTCAGGGATTTTTTTTTTTTTTAATTACAGGAACTTAGTTAAGTACAGTGATTGCTCTTGCAAATTCACATGAATATAGTTCAGTTATGTTTGTTATAAATGGCCAAACCCATCTTAATTTTGCAGTATCTCCAGCCTATGTAACATCTTTGACTTCTGTTTAGTTTCATAATTCATTTGAAATATGGTTCTGAAATGAAAATCTGTGCAATATTCCAGTGCTAATTAAGTAATAGCCAGCTTCTCTTCAGGATGTTTTTCACTAGCAATTGATACATAGAACTCTGACAGTAAAATGATTAAGTCTAACACGTTGTTTTTCATCCCTATGGACAATTCATCAACCATCAAAGGAGCCATGAACGCAACATTGAAAGTGGGCTACTTGATCATATTCATTGTATATATTTGAAAATGTAGATAAAATAGTAAATGAACCACTGACTTAAGTAACAGGAGTATATACATAGTATTCTTCTGTTCCTTCCATATAGTCCATGGGTTTTTCAGTAATATTTACCAAGATCTATAGCAAGAAATTCAGTTTCACTGCAGCCCAGAATACATAAATAAATCTCTCTATGAAACTTATCCTTAAAATAATGTATGCAAGGCACTCTATTATTTTTTTAGTCTGTAATTATCCATTTTTTAAAAATTCCCTGTGACTGATTAGTGAATTTCAATCTGCAGTTTTAAGACACTAAGATGAGTTCCGTCCACGTAGTTCACTCATATGAGGACTTTAAGAACAGATGAACATAAGGGAAGGGAAGCAAAAATAATATAAAAACAGGGAGAGGGTCAAAACATAAGAGACTCTTAAATATGGAGAACAAACAGAGGGTTGCTGGATGGGTTGTGGGAGGGGTGAATGGGCTAAATGGGTATGGGGCATTAAGGAATCTACTCCTAAAATCATTGTTGCATTATATGCTAACTTGGATGTAAATTTAAAATAATAATAATAAAATTAAACAAAATTAAACAAAAAAGACATAATTTTTACTAAAAAAAAAAGAAACACTAAGATGAGTAAAGGAAACTTACAGACTATGAAGGAATAATATTTTTAAAGAAAACCAGTGAATGATGGAAGTGAGAATTACTAATGTTGAAAATATAATAAAGAGGTTAACATTTTCTAAACTGCTATAATTCATTAAAAACTCAACATTATGAACAAAACACATTTTTAATATAATAGAAATATGCTTGGTTCCCCATAGGGTGATGTACTATGCCAAACATTACATTTTTATCTTATTACTAACATTCTCTAAATTATTCTGTTTAATTTTCTGACATATTACCAGTATTTATTTACTCTTATATTATCGTACAAAAAACTCCAAAATTGAAACATTGAGATTTTCATTTCCATTCTGACTTCCTTTCCTCACTACTCCTGCCTATGGTTAACAAAGAACTAAGACAAACCAGTTATAACAATGTTCATGAAAAAATATCTAAGTTACACAATAGACACATTCTCAATGTTAATTAAGAAGATTCCAACTCACAAAATACATAGCTGAATAATGCATTATCTTTGACAACACAAAGTAATTACTACTGACAGTTCATTCATTTGTCTTATTGATAAAGGTATTTTTCAAATAATAAATGGTTACATTTCATTTCATATCATTGGTATCCTGTTGTGAGTATTTTAATAAAATATAAAATATTCACCTGTCCTAAAGCATTCAACAACTTGATATTATTGAAATTTAATAATATTAAGATTCTTTTAAAAAAAATTTTAGAAAATGCTTATTTATTTTGAGAGAGAGAATGCAAGCAGGGGAGGGGCAGAGAGAGAGGGAGAGAGAATCCCAAGCAGGGGCTGTAGGGCTCCAACTCTCGAACCGTGAGATCATGACCTGAGCCAAAATCAAGAGTCAGATGCTTAACCAACTGAGCTACCAAGGTGCCCAATAATATTAAGATTCTTATGAAGATTTTTTTGTCATTGAATATACATATACAAGTTAACAGTATAACTACCTCCTAAAGAAACTATAATCGTACAAACAGCTTAAAACTACACGTGTAACTTTCTCTTATTTAAATTCTTACCTTATCAAATGTTCTGTACATGTGTATGGTGAATTATAGGAAAAACATTCCCTAAAAGAATTCAGAGCAAAAGAATAATCTTTTTATTTTTATTTTTATTGACAGCTTTTTAACAATCATTTTAATTTAGACCAATCTTTTGGAAGCAAACTACTGCCTATCCTTCTCCATAATTATGAGCCTTTTTTTTTTCCCTTAGGTAGATTCTCTATGACTTTTGCAACTCCTTATCTTTCTATGGATTTATTTTCAGTTCCTTATGTCTTCATTTCACATTAGGCTATCTCTCCAGAATGACACCAGTTTATTCAGATCTAAATTATGTTTTAAGAATGGTTCTCTTTAGTTACTAAGATAAGATACAAGGTGCTATTCAAATTAAGTCCAAGTAATCATCTGCTTTCTTTTTCTATTATAAAACAATGGAGTTATTTTTAAACTGAAAAAAATTTTTAAGAAGTCAGAATTTATGCATCATAGAGTACTGTAATTTTGGAGTTGGGCCATATCCAACTGAAAATTTGTGATGACGACTTATGCAGGGAAAAGAAATCCCAAGACACTCTTCTTGTCATTCTTATACAGAAATTTAAGAATATGTTTCCCTTTAACTGAGAATTTAATTAGAATAAGCTAAAGGATTTGAAAGTAGACTAATTTCTTAACAGAGAATATATATTTCAAGCTGTATTCAAGAACAAAGAGAAAATTAGAGTGTCCAAAAGCAACACCAATTATTTGGCACAGATCTGAAAATGTTAACTATGTGAATCTCCAGAAAAGATGCCACTATTCTCAGGTAATTTACTTATGTATACTTAAACATATTTTGTATATTTTCAAATACACGCATATCTATTTGTGAATGTGTAATACACATATGTGTGTGTGTGTGTGTGTGTGTGTGTGTGTGTGTGTATAATGCATTACAGGTATACACCTATACATATATACATTAGCTTTATTTTGTTTTTGAAAGAATTCTTGAATGTTGGTTAATAAGTTTCAGGTGCTTTCGTATTTCAAAATATTTAATTGTGCTAAAGGTAAAAGCTTATAACCAGGATGTAAGTTCTACAGGGCCCTGGAAGTAATGACTGTTGGCCTTTTCATAACCTTCTACTCTTAACACGTCCACCTACACAAACATACTGAGTCCCCCTCTGTCATCATTGACTCACAACTCCAAAGCTGAATTGGGCCCTCAGCGGCTCAAGCTGAGATTCCCCAGGGAGTCAATTAGAATTACGTGGCAACTGCAGAGGGCAACATCTGGACATGGAATCTTACCTAAGTTAGTGGCTACTGACAATAGTCAATGCCCTAGCATTGTTCATATTGCCCTATGACTCCTGGCAAAGGGTAAAGATATTTAAGCAATTAAAGTCTGTGTTTGGAGGTGACATTCAGCAGAGGCATCAGAGGTGTGCCTCAGCATTTGAAAAACAGAGATACTATTTAAACTTTACCACAAATTTAATTTGATGATTTCCTCCATGGCAATTCATATGGACAAACCAATCTCAAATCTTAAATGAAAACTACTGAATTGAGTTAGAGGGAAGAAAAATGACTTTTCCATGTCAAATCACAAAAGTTTACCAGTCCAGCAGAGACCAGCCTATATTGCATAGGATTTTTTTTATGGCCAATTCAATTTAGTTTTACACATTATCAAGATTGCTTTTGTCTGGTTTAAGTTTAAAACTGATATGTTTGGCATATAACTTCAATAATTTAATGACAGTTCACAAAGGCTTAGCATTTTATATATTTATTCAGAATTTAACTATACAAAAAATGAAGCATCCATGATTGACATAATTACAACTTTGAATTAGAGAGATAATTATATAAAATATATATAAATATCCCCAACTTCATCTGTTTCAAAATCAGTTTTTGAAGATAGTGATCACAATGTGCACAAATACCAATCCCTTTCCACATTCAAATATCTCCTTCTTGGTGATATCTTTCTTCATAATCCTTTTTAAAACTGCAATACCTCTTTCCACAGCACTTCAAATCACCCGCCTTCATCATATTTATCTTTACTGCACCTACCATCTCACATAGTACATATTTTTAGTTGTATGTTGTCTATTTCCTCCCACTAGAATGTAAACTCAGCATAGGTAGGATCTTTCTGGCATTCTGTCCATTGGTATATCCTCAATGCCTAGAACAGTGCCAGTATACAGAAGGTGCTAAATAAATATTGGTGAACGATCGCTTTCTGAGAAGGATTATACCTAAAATTAAACATATGTGATTTGGAAGTGTTGAAGTTGATAATAAAAATTTAGCTCAATAGTTGTCTTACTAGGTAAAATGAAGTAAGACCATCCTACCCATTCTCTCCTAATGACTACAGCTGGAGAGAATGCATGAAGTAGCCATTTGAGGACTCTGAAAAGTAAATGATAGTAGGCAAATTGCAGTAGAACAGAATTAAAGCAGCCAAGACAATAGTGAATTTACCCTCATTTTCCTCCTTCAGTATCTTCAAGCTCAAACTCAAGGTAGCAAAATGCCAAGAAGTAGGCATCGGTACAGAGTACTAGGAGAATCTCTCTTGTAGCCATATGCTTGAAAAATACATGTTAGTTTCCCCTGTGCATAGAACATTCATCATAATAGATTGTATCTTGGGACATAAAACAAACGTAATAAATTTATAAGAATTTATATTATACAAAGTAAGTTCTTAAATCAAAGTGGAATTAAACTCTAAACGAGTAACCAAAAAAAATACAGGAAAATCTTAGAATTTAAAAAAGCACACACACTTTTTTTTTAATTTAATGTCTATTCATTTTTGAGAGAGAGAGAGAGAAACAGAGCATGAACAGGGGAGGGCCAGAGAGAGAGGGAGACACAGAATCCACAGCAGGCTCCAGGCTCCGAGTTGCCAACACAGAACCCAACGCGGGGCTCAAACTCACAAACTGTGAGATCGTGACCTGAGCCGAAATCGAACACTTAAACCAACTGAGCCACCAGGTGCCCCCCCCCTTTGTTTTTTTTTGCACACACACTTTTAAATGCCCCACAGATAAAAGAGGAAGTCTCAAAGGAAATTAGAAAATATTTTCACCGAGAGAAAATTGAAATGGGACACATGAAAATTGGTAGGATGTAGCTAAAATAGTGTCTATAGGAAAATGCTTTTTTAAAAAATCAAATGCTTACATTACAAAAGAAACATCTCAAATTAATAATGTAAGCTTCCACTTCAAGGAACTAGAAAAAAAAAGAGAAGAAAATAGACTCAAAGAAAGCAGAAGAAAGGAAAGAATACAGATAGAGGAGAAGTAAATGAAATAAGTGCCTATATGATTCCATTTACATGACATCCTCAAAAGACAAAGCCATCCTGGTGAATAGATCAATGGTTGCCTGGGGTCAGGGATGGGAAGGTATAACTGCAAAGGGATAGTGCAAGGGAGTTTTGCAGGACAATGGAACACTTCTGTATCCTCACTGAGGTGGTGGTTACACGAATCTATACCTGTATTAAATTACATAGGGATGTATGCCAAACAATTCAGTTTTGCTATATGTTAATTTTTTAATAAATGTAAAAATAATATTACCTTAAAAATCTTTGTTAACGTGTTAATTCAGTATAAGAGGATGTATGAGAAATTTATAAACGTAAAATATGATATTAATTCTCTATTCAAATGTTGGCTTTCAAATTACTAACTTTAGAAGCTTTCTGCAATCCTTTCCCTCCTCTCAGCTTCCTGTCCCTCTTTCTAATGGCAGAGACAGTCCCACTTTCACTTATGGCTGTGATGAACAATCCTGGTCTAAACAGTACTCTGTTGAAGGAGATTTTACCTTAATCTACCAATCAAGAAACTGACTTGAATATTCCCATATTCCCAGTTTATCCAAAACCTTACATTGAAATATTAGCCAAGAAAAACTCACCTACATGTACTCTAGGGGACACACGTTGTACTATTTTAAAGAAAGTTAAAATAATGATGTTTTGGCAAATAGCTATGAACAACTTTAAGTGATAACTGCCCAACTTGAAGTTTGTAGAGTCACATGTGGGGTATAAATTCATAAAATATGTTCCTGCTCTAGGAAGAAATGTGACCAATAATGAATAGTTTCAACTAGGTGTTTTGTTTGTTTGTTTGTTTGTTTGTTTTTTCTCCCTGAGACATCATTCTGAACCACAATCACAGTGTTATAAATATGTGTTTAGTATTGGGAAGAGTTTCAGGGTGCCTGGGTGGCTCAGTCGGTTAAGCATCAGACACCAGCTCAGGTCATGACCTCAGAGCTTGTGAGTTTGAGCCCTGCGTCAGGCTCTGTGTTGACAGCTCAGAGCCTGGAGCCTACTTTGGATTCTGTGTCTCTGTCTCTCTCTCTCTCTACCCTTCCCCTGCTCTCTCTCTCTTCCCCCAAAATAAATAAACATTAAAAAATAAAAAAAAAATTTTAAAAAAAAGGAAATGGGGGGCGCCTGGGTGGCGCAGTCGGTTAAGCGTCCGACTTCAGCCAGGTCACGATCTCGCGGTCCGTGAGTTCGAGCCCCGCGTCAGGCTCTGGGCTGATGGCTCGGAGCCTGGAGCCTGTTTCCGATTCTGTGTCTCCCTCTCTCTCTGCCCCTCCCCCGTTCATGCTCTGTCTCTCTCTGTCCCAAAAATAAATAAAAAACGTTGAAAAAAAAAAAAAAAAAAAACTATTTAAAAAAAAAAAAAAGGAAATGGGAAGAGTTTCTATATGGAAAAGTTAACTGCCCTGTTGTTTTATGGTTTCTCTTTTCCCATAGCTTCAAAATGTGGACAAATGCCTATTTTTAATCTCTTACCACAAGATTTCTTTCCTTGACTCTTCCAAGTTCTTTATCTTCAGTCTTATTAATAATAAATAGAAGTACCCTTTAATCATGAGCAAATAGTTCTTTCAGGTGTTTCTCAATAAACCTTTAGCATTAACATGTGACTCAGAGAGTTGAAAATTATGATAAATAATTCAGTAAACCTCACTGGTGGACATGAGAGTTAAATGGCCAAATTATTGAAAATATGGACTGGAAAATTATTCTACACTGCTATTTTTACTCACCCTGGAGCTGAATTTAATACATAGACTACTCACTGTAGTCTGTAAAGTCAGCATACAAATAAGCTGGTGAAATTACAGTTTCAAATTTTATATTCTCTAATAACAAATAACTCAAGACTAAATTTTACTTACAATTATGGATTTCTACAGATGATTTTGAAGCATTTTACCACAAAATGAAAACCAGCAGTTTCAAATAAAAACTAAATAAAATAAACCCTCTGAATTCCTTATTTACATATGGTATTATATTTTCCAAAGATATTATAAAACTGTATTTGGCAAATCAGGAAAAATCATTTTTCACCTATAATATTTAGTGTCTTTTGTGTTATAAGGAAGGACAAATAAACTGGATTTTAACTGGATTTTTGTTGATTTACATGAGTAAAATTTTAGCCTTATATCATGACCTCACAGCTCAGTAAGGTTACTGCAGACCAAATTCTCTAACTCTCCATATTGCTTTTACAGTTGTGTCTTATCCATAAGCTCTGTGCAAGGCCTGTCCCCAAAAGTTCTAGGTGCCCCCTCTAATGAGAATCAATATGGCTATAATAATGCCATACCTCTTAACCTCATATCATACAGTCCTATCCCAGCGAAGAAAAACAGTATCTGTTAGCAATCTCTGAAAAAAAAAAAAAAGTAGAAATTTTCTTCTTCACAGTATTCTCTATAAAGTTCTTGGTTCTCATTACCCTGATCAAGTTACAGGCCTATTTCTGGTGGGGCAGAACCAAAACTTAGTCCAGGATCTATCATTGCTCATTGGCTGGAGTCCATAATAACCTATGCCTAATTCTAAGGTGGGTTCAACCTACCAAAATTCGTATTGGTTTTAAAAAAGAAAATAAATAAATATATATATATATTTATATATATATATATTTATATATATATAAATATATATATTTATATATATATGACAGTAATTAGTGATTTATAATATTTGAGGTTAAATTTACTTGCTTCTAGAATATATAGCCATTATAAATATATAACAGAAGAATCATTTTAAATATATGGCAAAATAATATAAAATTTATATTCAAGTCTCTTTTATCAAAAATGTTTCTTTGTGTATCTAGCAACATGAAAGCATTACATTGTTGGCTGGCCTTTTGACCTGATAAAGTAAAACATCTTATATTTTTTTAAACAATATATGTTCAAAATTATTAATTTATCAAATATTTATTGAGCATGTACCATATGCCATTCACTATTATAAGTGGTACGGATATAGTGGTGAACAAAACAAAATATCCCTGTCCTCGTAGAGCTTAGCTTTACGGCAAGGCTCATATTCTAATAAATGATTTCACTGTTTTGATACAAGTACTATTATACAAAAATCTAAAATTATGATGAGTTTATTGAATATGGGCAGTCATTTAACATATACTGCTAATTTTGTTAGTAAATTCTCCCTACTAAAACGGAGTTTTTAAAAAATATATCCATTCTTTTAACAAATAATATTTAAGACTTACTGTGAGTTCAAATACTCTGCTAACCCCTAATGAAACAAAGGTGAGCAAGTATAAATGTAGTTTTTTCTTAATAATTATTGGTCAGGGGCACCTGAGTGGCTCAGTCAGTTAAGTTTCTGACTTTGGCTTTGGTCATGATCTCACATTCATGAGTTCGAGTCCCACATCAGGCTCTGTGCTGACAGCTCTGAGCCTGGAGCCTGCTTTGGATTCCAAGTCTCCCTTTCTCCCTGCCCCTCCCCTGCTCATGCTCTGACTCTCTTTCTCAAAAGTGAATGGATGTTAAAAATAATAATAATTGGTCAAAATATATATTTCAAATCTTTAAGAAGTAATTTTCTTTGCTGAATATTAGTTTTGAATTTCTCAGATAGTCATTGACAATCTGAGAAATTGAAATTGTCAGTTTAAATTACATCTATTGTGTGTGTGTGTGTGTGTGTATGTATATGTATGTGTGTGTGTATATATATATATGTATATATATATATATATATATATATATATATATATATATATATATATATATCAAGTCTTCACAAACTAGCCCCATGCCCCTTTCTCTAAACCACTGTGTATCCACACATGGTGCATATGGCAACAGAGAGGCTTGGACAAACAGTGGCGTCCAAGCTCTTATAGAAGAATTTCCAAAAGGGATGGTCTCTTAGATGCACTATGGACTCTTTCTAAGAGGCAGTCAGTGTTGTTCACATAGAAATTTAAAGTCACAAAGTCAGACTTTTTATACGAGACTTTAAAATTGGAAACAACAACAACAACAAAATTTCCACGTTTGTTGCATTAGTGACCCTATGTTCAGGAGGCCAAAAAATAGAACCTTTGCAAAGTCCCTATTTGTACAACTAAAAGTTTCTAATAAATATAATCATAGGTCAGGAAAACATCATAACGGTCTGTGTGGATTGCAAGGGTACCTCATAACTTATCATAATTTAACCATTATATTTTCTTCCATGAAGTAAAATGCACTTATTAAAAAGAAAAGGCAGACTTTCATACACTGAAATATAAATATTTATAGAATGTGTTAGTAAGTTAAAAAAAGGCAAACTGATGAAAAAATATATAAATACATATATAACTATTGTATTTCTGGTTTTAAAGATAGAGAGAAAGGAGAAAGAGCATTTTACCTCTACTACATAGACAAATTTCCTGGAAGAATGGGGTATAAAGACAGAAAGCAGACAGGAGACAAATTATACAAGCCTTTGTGGAATTAATGAATTTAGAGTATACATTAAGGACAAAATGAGCTACAAGAGGGATTTATGAGGAGATTGATATAATTTGGCTGTAAATTTTAAAAGAAAGTTACATGAATTCTACTTCTGGTCAAGTTGGAAAAGCAAGAACCGGATATAGATTCCTGCCTGAAGTAACTAGAAGAAAAAACGAAGCATCAAAATATATGAATCAATAGCTTCCAAGGCAATAGACACCAGGAAATGAAGGACGTGATCCATAAGAAACAAGCTTACTAGGGAGAGATTCCCTAGCTTACTAGGGAGAGATTCCAGGTTGCGATGAAGAAACAGGGAAGACAAGTAGATTCCTTGAATTGAGGAAATGAAGCTGTGTGTTTAGGGAGACCAAAGCAGCAGAATTTTCAGGGGAGTGCTGGATAGAAGAAGACTGCATAGAGAGACCCAAGAATCAAGAGATCTGTAGAGTCTCTTTTGAGTATTCAACAGAGTACTGATCATTGCACGCATGTGAAGAAACCACTCAAGGTTGAGGAAAACACAACTCAAAAACATTAGAAAGCACCATGACCAGATATCACACAGATTCAAGAGCAGTGCCTTTTCCCACCATCCAGACTAGAATAATTCATAATTCATGGAGGGTTGAATAGAGTATTCTAAGAAATCTTATCTTGAAGGTGGGAAATAATTAGTCCTAGGCTGAGCACTGCTCTGGAACTGCCTGAGACACCACAAAGAAAGACACTTGAAAGAATCAAACTCTTTCCTAGAAACTTACCTGCACTCCAGAACAGAGTTCAAGAATACTTATAGGAATACAAAAATATCTAGCACTCAACAAAATGAAATGTTGTCTGCCATCTAACCAAATATTACCAGGCATACAAGGAAGCAGGGAAACACAACTCCTAATGAGAGTAATCAGTTAGTTGAAACTGAGCCGGAACTGATGCACATGTAAGAATTAGGAAACAAGAAAATGAAAAGTTACTGTAATATTTCATATATTCTAGAAGTTATCTAGAGACATGGAAGGTATAAATAGTACTAATATCAAACTTCTAAAGATGAAACTATAAAGTCCGATATGAAAATTGTACTGAATATAAATGACGGTATAGATAAATTCATCAGATTAAAAAAGGAAATATCCCTCTATCTATAATATGGAATACTACAGATTGTCACAAAAAAGGAGAAGGGAATGAACTAGATCTAGATCTATATACCTAAAATATACTATTTCCTGAATAGTTTTAAAAATAGCATGTAATTCATGATCTCATTTAGGATGTGTGTATGTATATGCATCAAGAAATTTGGAATATATATACATATATCCAAGCTTAACTGTAGTTATTTCTTAGAGGTAGAAAGAGGTTTGGTGGCAGGAAGGGTAAGTTGCATAACAAGGAGATTTTTTCACTTTTTACTTTCTATAGCTAATTTTTACAATGGGCAAGTACAATAAAGCAATAAAGATATTTTCATTTTGAAAAAAAAGGAAAACTCCAAAAATCAGTCCAACAGCCTAATAAAGATACAGAATAATGGGGTGCCTGGGTGGCTCAGTCTGTTAAGCGTCCGACTTTGGATCAGGTCATGATCTCAAGGTTCATGGGTTTGAGCCCTGTGTTGGGCTCTGCACCTGCACCAGTCTCTGTGCTGACAGCTCAGAACCTGAAGCCTGCTTCAGATTCTGTGTCTCCCTCCCTCTCTGCCCCTCCTCAGCTCGTGCTCTCTCTCTCTGCCTCTCAAAAGTGAATAAACATTCAAAAAAAAATTTAAGATACAGAATAATATAGCCCTCTTGGGAGAAGACACTTGACCAATCTTTATGAAAATAGAGCAGGATTGAGAATCACATACTGGTTTGGAATCTTCTCTACCATATACTCGCCGTGTGAACTTGAAATTTTATTTAAATTCTCTGAGTCTCCAATTCTCTTATTTTTTTTTTAATTTTAACGTTTATTTATTATTGAGAGACAGAGCATGAGCATGGGAAGGGCAAAGAGAGAGGGGGAGACACAGAATCTGAAGCAAGCTCCAGGCTCTGAGCTGTCAGCACAGAGCCCGACATGGGGTTTGAAATCTCAAACCATGAGATCATGACCTGAGCTGAAATCAGATACTTAACCCACTGAGCCACCCAGGCACACCACCCCCCTGCCCGCTTACCGTGTCTCAAATTCTTAATCTGTTTATAGCAAATTTACTACATGCCTTAGAGAGTTATTGAAAAGATTGCCTAGGGGCGCCTGGGTGGCGCAGTCGGTTAAGCGTCCGACTTCAGCCAGGTCACGATCTCGCGGTCCGTGAGTTCGAGCCCCACGTCAGGCTCTGGGCTGATGGCTTGGAGCCTGGAGCCTGTTTCCGATTCTGTGTCTCCCTCTCTCTCTGCCCCTCCCCCATTCATGCTCTGTCTCTCTCTGTCCCAAAAATAAATTAAAAACGTTGAAAAAAAAAAAATTTAAAAAAAAAAGAAAAGATTGCCTAAGTCAGTTTCTATAAAGTATCTACCACAAGTGTTGAAGAAATTCTGGTTTTCTTATTTTTAATGCCAAGAGGATTGCAATTTAATGTGATCATTAAATCTTTAAATAATAAGGGTATTTTCTAAATATCTACAGTATACCCCAGAAATCTCTAATACACTGAAGCTTTCTTAGAATGCTATGCTTTAGGATAGACAAGGAAATAGCCTTACAGTATAGCCTTTTGATATTTCAGGAACTATATCTAGAAAATAGGATCCAAGAAGGTAAGCTTACATTGAACTCTCTCTGTACAAATGGCATTAGGCAGAGTCTTAATGGAGGAAAACCTGCTATTCAATTCTCACAAACTGAATGCGAATAAAAGTAATGTCAAAACTACAAAAATATATAGCAAAGAACAAAAGAGTTTTATCTTTTACAGGGACGTGTAGCTTCTTCCTGCTGTTGCCCACAAGCAGGAGGCACACATTGGTACAGGTGGCCCTTTGTAATTGTGTGCATAAAATAAGTGAGTCGTTTTCTGATTGGTAAATAATATGCAATGTCAGACCCTCCACACCATCTGTGTCACTCACCACCACATTCTCTGCAAAACTGCCAGCAGCACAAGCCCAGCACCTCACTGTTGGAGAAGTCACAGGAAGAAGTACTTGGCATCCTTGGCAAAGCTTAAATCTGCTCCCAGTATTGAACCTGACATATGCCCCAAAGCAGAACGTGTATGCTACCCTAATGATGTCTCCTGCTGTTTTATAATCAGAGACATAGATGGAGGGAGGGCTGCCATTTTTCCACTTGGCACTGGCCAGCCTCCTGGACTCTCTTTTTGGCAGAAACACACACACACACACACACACACACACACACACACACACACACATACACACACACCAAACAACTGCTCTCATATTTAAGAGAATTAAGGATTAAGGTTCGGATTGCACAACCATTTCACTATTTCTACCACTATTTCCTAAATGAAAGATCTGTGCTTCTTTCTGAATCCTTGCTCTAGCCTTCTGCAACTTTTGGAATTCCTCATCTATATCCTTTGAAAGAGGAGTGGCTAGCTGACAGTTCAGACAGACTCCTTGAAGTCTGGGAGCGCCTGGCTGGTAGCTGCCTTGTCAACTTCTCTTTTAATCTTGAGGAAGGAGCATTAAGTCACAGGACATATCTTGGCGTCATTCTCAAGACGTCTGGTATTGACAGAAGCTAAACACCAGAGCCTCAGCACACACCATGCAGGGAAAGTCCTGGAAAGACTTCTACTTCCACCCTTCTTTTTGTTGTTGTTGTTCTCTTTCATATTATTCACAATGAGCCATATCCATGTGATGGTAGCTCCAGATCCAGGAGTTATCAAATTTTGCCAAAGTTCTTTTAGAACAGAACCTTCATTTTTTTTATGCTAAAACCAGCTAAAAATGTTAACACACTTTCAAAGCCCCCATGATTTCTACGAGAAAAACTCCACATAAAAGTCAACAGGGAAAAATACAGAGCTTAACCTTAATTATTTTTTAATAATCCACACAGAATTAATATAATTCTAAATTATAGGTAGATTCCATAAGCAAACATAACAGCTAAATACTGCTGATGATGTAGATCTAAGAAAAAAAAAACACAGACAAGGGACACATACATACTGTAACAAATCTGATATAAATATACTTGCTTTGGGGATCAGTATTCACTTTTTTTTCAGTGTGATAAGAGTAAATGTCATGATTATTATTTTAATCCATCTAATGCTCAACATGATTTGGAGTCTGTTTTACTAAAGATAACTCTGCAAAAATATGCTAGCTAGAGAAGAAACCATCATGATATTACTGTACAAATTCCATATTCCTTATAATAAATGTGGACTGATCTAACCAAAAGGAAATAAAGTTAAAGCTACAAAGTTAAATGAAATGCATAGAAGAAAAGGTTTTGTTCTCAGCTATGTTAAGGATAAACTTAATATCATACTAGTTATATTTTACATTTAAATATCATTACCACATTATTTGCATATTAATCAGTAGAGATGGTCTCCAGAAATTGTACATGACAAGGACGGAAGTTAGGCGTCTAATTTCTATCAGGCTGTGGGATTGTGCCCTTGACTGTATTGTTATGAATATCTAGCTGCTATATCCTTATACTTTCAATGAATGGCTGGAATTCTGTTGTTATTTTGTATTTGTGAAGCAGGTTTCCTAGTGCCTTTTATTTAATGATCACTGAGTGTCAACACTAACTTGGTCCAGGTTCTAACTGTCCGCTTCTCCAGTGGAGCTCGTTAGAGCTGCCCCTGCTCCAGTCATAATCTCCTACAGCTCTTTGCTCTTCAGGCAAATATCTTGGGGTGAAGACTGTGCTGTCTAAGATGTAGTGGGATTGTAAATACCCCCATTTTGACAGTGCATATGGAAATAGCTCTTATAGCTATTGATTTACTTAGCTGGTCTGCAACTGAAAAATCCTTAAGGAGAACAAGATTTGAGGGCTGCACATAAACCTTGTGTGATACAGAGAGGGAAATAAGAGCCATCAGCAGAGGAGAGTGGCAGAAAAGTATTTGTCTTCTGTGAACCTATAATAGCGGGTGAGGTCATTAGCCCCCACAGTACTTGTTTGAAACCTAAACAGGTACAGCAACTCACTATTAGGATCAATCCATTACTGAATTAGAAATACGACTGAATTTAGCAACAAATTTGTGCCAACATTACTTCTAGCAGCAGTAGGTTTTCAGCAGCAGATTGGCACCGTGACAGAGTCCATAATTTTCACAGTGTGTGTTTCATAATTTGTCATGCACACTCTGATTGCTTGGCATATTGGCAGAGTCCACAGTGCTCTCTAAATGTCACCAAACGCATTTGAGGATTTGTCATGCACGATCTGAGCAAGTGACACAACACAGCAGAGTGGCCAGGTTCAGAGTTGATGTTTGCACTCACTGTAAGTGAGTGTTCTCGAGCTCAGCCACCAGTGACGAGGGCCCGGTGGGGGCTGCAGAGCTGGTCTCTCAGAGCCACTAATTTTTAATTCTGTGTCAAGTGATCATATGGATACTGCCAGGAGGAAATACTATTACACTGCAGGTGTGACATGCACAGCACAGAATCTCTGCCTGCTAATATTCTTTTCAAATCATTCCTTGTAGTGTACTGAACATTTTTGCACACAAGCACAAAGAGAATTTCAGAAATCCAGAGTAAGAAGGAAAGCAATAAATATGACTGAAGGGTAGAGAAAGCTAGATTTAAGAAGTTACTCAGTTAAGGGATCAAAATGACGAGATGTCTGCTGTTTTTGACGGAAAGATGGAGGAGTAGTTTGGGGAACAGAGAACCCTGGGCTGGCACCTTCTTTCTGTAGGAACCACTTCTGACTTTATGCAAACCATCCATCCTATTTTTGGCCTCATAAACGACGAGGCTGGATGAGAGCATCTCTAAGGGGGCTGTCAACGTCTAAACATTCCATTGTTCTAAGACGGGAGCATGAGTTTATGAACATCTTCAGTCGCCTCCCCCCATTTGCCCGCAATGATTGCATAACGCTTTTCCAGTGTTCAGTAAAAGCTTCAAGAGCTACATCTGCTGGAAGCTTTTAGTTGTCTAGGATTCCAGCCATTATCTTATCACTTTTAGTCACTGTCTTTTAGGAGGAGAAAGGAAATTAGTCTTTTTTATACATTTGGGCCCCGTGGATGCACCTGTTACTATGAAATCTGTTTGATGATAAATAACTCACATATGCTCAAGAGCGTTGTCTTGACGTGCAGTGAGAGACCTTCACAGACATATGTTGTAAAAAGCAATAGCTGTGACTTTGTATTGGCTCACGGATCAGTGAAAGTAGAAGAGAAAGTGCAAGCTAACAAAGGCTGTTTTGGCAAGGACGGAAGCAGAGGCTTTCGCTGGGAAATTTTGAAATTTTGAAAATTTTGCACCTACTTGCAATGCACAAAACACACTGATATAAAAACACACTCACAACACTACTCACAAACACCTTTTGGCTGATCCGTAGTATATAAAAAGTCACACAAAACATATGGAATATTTAGTTTTTAAAAATCCAGATTAGAATCATTTGTTTGGATCTACAGCACTACTGAAAAAGAAATATCCTTTCTTTTGAAAAGGCTGCCAGGAATCTGCCTTTATTGAAAATCTTGCTTATACTAATTTTTCTGTGGTCAACTTGATTGGGATAAGAGGAATCACCACCACTCATCTTTAATTACTAGAAAAAAAATTGTTTTCCCACTAACCTTTTTATGCGGTCAATTTCTCACCAGTCATACATACTGCCAACCCCCTGCTACAGATCATGTAGCTGTTGAACCCTCCTACTGCAATCTGACCATAGCACACATAACAAAATGAGGATTTGATTAGGTCCTCTTATTTCCCTTAGTACCTGATCAAAAGTGGGTCTCTTACTTTTCAAACTGTTAGATTGACTCATATTACTAATCTTGTACCTTTTATTCATTCACTTTTGAAGCTGCCTTGTTCTGATTATTAGAATTTCAATGTTATTATTCTGGAATATGCCACCATTCTGTTTTCCAAATATTTTTTTTAAATTATAGAAGGCTATCTGCCTTTCATACAGATATGGATACTTTTTATATGCAGGTTGTGAACTAGCCATAAATAATATTGACCTGAGTTTACAAAGAAAAATAGGTTTAATACTTTTTATATAACAAATACCTAACCTACACCCTTCTGACCTGCCATCCTCATAAAATGTTGTAAAGACTCCTGTATTGATCCATAGCTCCCACACAATTAGCTACACAAAGCCCTCACATCTAGAAACATCATTTCATAAGCACTTATGAAAGATACGCATCTTCAGTTACGCCTTAAATACATATACACCAATACACTCACATTCTCTCTCACACACACACATTCATTTACACCCACACACACACCAACACACCTGTCTAAAGTTGGTTGATCATTAAACTAGTAAATTGAAGTATGTGCTTGATTTGAAATAATATTTGCTTTTAACTTTTTATCATTTCTTCTATTCATGTTGCCTAGAAAATGAACAGATAGAAAGCGAGAAGGGCAAAAAGAGTATTAAATGCATATGAAACCAAGATGAAGCAAGATTTCATACTTTAAGATGTCAAGCTAATTCTCAAGAGAATGTGAGGGCACAATACTAACAATTTTATAACTTTGGAGGTCTGGTTTTGTTTTGTTTTAACTCCATAAAATTCTGCATTAGCCGGCCTTACACCTTAGTTCTCCCCATTCCATTCACACACTTCCAATAAACAGTATTCACACACAAACACACAATTCTCCTGCCCCATTTTCCTGTGATTTTGTCACCTGTATTAAAAAACTGGATAATGAGTGTAACTTATTTATTTGGTGTTGTTTCTTAATTGTAATTGTACTAGCTCATCTCCTGAATTAGCTTTAGAGATCTAAATTTCCATTTAATTATTTTTGTATCTATTATTTATTCCTTAGATAAAAGAGCTAAATAAAAACATATTTGTTATAGGCACACCACCGTCTATGATTAAAGAAATAAAAATAAATTAGCTTCTATAAAGATCATCAAATATGTGTTTTGTATTAAGAAACTGAGGAGAGTCTATCACTTCACAAAACCTCCCAGCAATAACCATAAAACCCCTTTTGCCTCTCTATTGTGAATAATACGTTAAGGTCACACTATGCATTTTCAGAAGTAATCAGAAAATATTATAGCTTTTCTGATGCATATTATCAGACAAACTGAGAAGAAAAATAAATAAGCTGGAGCTAAATTTTTAAAAAGTCTCTGCACCTATTAAGCCAGTAATTATTCATCTTCTTTTACTTTTCAACATACTTTTCAACCTTATAAACAAGGTTCTTGCTATCATGGGGTTTATATGCTCATGAGGGAGACAGACAATAAATATCAATTTACGTGTAGACATAAGTGTACATACACATTATATAATGTGTATATATATGTATGTGCATAGTTCATATCTACATATGCATACACAATATAGACAGATGTATATATTATAGACTTATAAGATATAACAGTTATTACATCTCAAGTGCCTTTATAAGTATAAAAGTCCTAAATTTTCAAACAGCACTTAGTCTACCAATAAGCTTTCTCAGAGCTAGTATTAGTTTTTGTGTAGTGTATACACACACACACACACAAACACATGTATCAGATAGCAGTAAATGATTTACAAAGAAATTTCAAGGCCACAGCAGGAAACAGAACATTCCTGGTTTTCTCAGAAAGTATATCTTATGTACTATACTGAGAGGGAAGTAGGAATTGTGGGAAAGGAAGAGGGGGAACTGTCACACCCTTCCTCATAACTAAGATCACATATTCTTAGACTTTCATGATGCTAAACCTTCTTTCTTTCTTTTAAGACAGTTTCAATGGCAAACTGGAGGACTGAATCAGATACTACTGGTTAGCTTCTCCCTTTATCTTTTTAATATTCTGAGCAAAGCCATTCTAGAAAATGACAGACTATGAAGATGACATATACATTTAATGTGAAAACATACATATGCGGGGTGCCTTGGTGGCTCCGTTGGTTAAGCACCGGACTTCAGCTTAGGTCATGATCTCACAGTTCATGGGTTCAAGCCCCACATCAGGCTCTGTGCTGACAGCTCGGAGCCTGGATCCTGCTTCAGATTCTGTGTCTCCCTCTCTCGCTCCCCCAACTCCACTGCTGCTCTGTCTCTCTCCCTCTCTCTCTCAAAAATAAACATTAAAAAAAATGAAAAAAATACACTATTGTGAGTCATATTCAATATACAATTAATATTGTGTTGTACACAAATGGAGCAAATATAAGGTTAAATGTTTATTAGTCTACTGCAATTTGTGATACTTTTACTTAACCAGGGCAGATATATACAGTTTCTGACTTAAGATACTTGTATTTTTCTACTTCACAATGGAGCAAAAATGATATTCAATAGAAACAGTACTTCAAATTCTGAATTTGGGTCTTTAGGGGCACCTCGTAGTCTGGGTCTGTCAAGCATCCCACTCTTGATTTCGGCTCAGGTCATGATCTCACAGTTGTGAGATCGAGCCCGGCACTGGGCTGCACGCTGGGTGTGGAGCCTACTAATGATTCTCTCTCTCTCTCTCCCTCTGTTCCTCCCCTGCTTGTGCACACATGTGCTCTCCCTCTAAAAACAAATAAGCAAACAAAAAAACTTGGTCATGGATCTTTCCCTGGGCTAGCGACACGTGGTGCCTTTCTCTCCTCTCCTGTGATGGAAGGCAGCAGCAGCGATCACAGTCATGTGATCCAGAGGATATACAACAGACACACTTACAACCATTCTGTACCCATACAACTGTTTTACTTCTCACGTTCAGGATAGCATTCAATAAAGTGCATGAGATATTGAACAGTTTGTTGTAGAATAAGCTTTGTTTAGATGATTCTGCCCAATGATTACATTGCCCAGTAGGCTGATGTAAGAGTCCTGAGCACATGTAAGGTAGGTGAGGGTAAGCTGTGGTGTTCCAAGGTTAGGTAGATTTAATGCAGTTTTGACTTCTGATATTTCTAATTTACAATGAGTTTATGGGAATGCAATCATACTGTAAGTTGAAGAAATCCTGCACTTCCGGTCTCAGCAGAAAACAAATATTATTCTGGAATACTAAGCACTATTTATCTCTTTACCACTTCATACTGGTTCTTATCAAAATAAAGAATCTGTTACTATTCTACTTTCTTTTCCTCATATTTAACTTCATACGAGGAAGAACCACTTAATCTTATACCAAATCATTTTCAGTGCCTCATTTTCCGCTGCTCTAGATTCCAGTAAAGCCACAGATATTCTCACACTGCTGATAACCCAAATGACTATTTTCCTGGATTACCGACTGCCTATGAAAATCTTCACCATCTTATCCCACAGGTACACCTTGCCCTCTATGTGACTAAAATCCATTATTATTTCCCCCCAACATGACCCCTTCTCTATGTTCCTTTTCTCAGTGAATGGGACCACCATTTATCAAGTCAGAAACTTATTGCCATCCTAAAACTCTTCTTCTTTCTCACCTTGCTCTCTCCATCCACAAGACCTATTGCCTCTAACCCCTACAGTCCCCTCACACCTTCTCTCACCACACAGACATTTCAGCAGCACTGTTGTTTTTTTCACCTAATATGCATCCCCTCACCCCCTTGATCCTCCCAATAGAACCATGATTTTGTTCAAATTAAAGGTCACATGCGCCAAGGCAGACTGGGTCCCTCCCGGGCTCTAAGATGTGAGTCTTGGTTTATCTAAACTAGCACTACAGAATAGAAATGACTTACAACCTTCATTATTCAATATGGTAGCCATTGGCCAGGTGTGACTATAAAGTGTTTCTTTTGTGCCGAAAGCAAATGATGTACTGAGTTTTTAATTGTATTTAATTATATTTAATTTAAATTTAAATAGCCACATGTAACTAATGGCTAATTTACTGGATAGCACAGGTACCAGTCAGGATATTTCCTTAACCCTCACCAATGATTTGTTCAGGGATGGATATTTGACACAACTGTGGCTAGTTAGACAAGAGAAAGTCTGACAGAAGACTTCTGGCAAACATTTTCCGCTTCAAAAAGATAAAAAAAGAAAGAGACATTCTTCTGTCCTTTGAATGTTGTGTGATGATATGAGCTGTTTTGGATATCTGATCCATGACAGGATAAGGCTCCAGACAAATGCCTACATGCTGAGGAAGTCCAATAAGAAATATGGAAAAAATCTGAGTGCTCAATCACATCCAAAAGCTTGAGAAGTAGGTGAACCTCCACAAAATAAAGTTTTCTTAATCTGAATTCCATGTAAAAAGAGAATCCATGGATGGCTTCATGAGATTCATGGATGTAGCATAAAGCCCAGCTGTTAATAAGTGATGAGCAAATGATCATTATTATTCTCCAAATTGATCTTTACTCAAGTCTGATAGATGCAGGGCAAAAGATATGTATCAGGGTGTTGCCAAATACTAATTTGAGAGTTTCTTAGTCAATCCAGTATCTTCTGGGGCACACAAATATTTCTCAGAATTTACAAACTAAATATACCTCACTCATAGCTATTCCACTGTTTTTTTTGTTTTTGTTTTGTTTTGTTTTGTTTTTATTGCCCTCAAATTTTCCTTTTGTTGTTTTATATCTAAGGTTGATCTTTTGCCACTTTAAGATTTTGGGTCACTGTGGTAGATGATATTATTTGTTCACAATTATTTGTTTCATCCAACTTTATCATACTCCCTTACACTTGGAATATGCTTGGTTACCTCATCAGCTTTGAGCTTGGTCATGTGACTTTGGCCAATGAAACATGAATGGATGAGACACCACTTTCAAGCAGAAACTTTAAATGTACCTTTGTGGTGCAGCTTTACCTTCTAGAGCTTCTGCCATCTGCTGTGAAAAAGAGCATGACCCAGAGGATGGCTACCCCTTCACCCTGAGTTCCAGAATAAAA
Organism: Panthera leo; assembly: GCF_018350215.1. Lineage (NCBI taxonomy): Eukaryota > Metazoa > Chordata > Mammalia > Carnivora > Felidae > Panthera > Panthera leo. The sequence goes on from NC_056687.1 coordinate 31,668,349, forward strand.
GTCACATGGAGCCAAGACCACCTGATCTAGTCTTGCCAAGCCTGAAAAGTCCAGCTGACCCTGGTTGTGTCCTAGCTGTCAGGTTTTCATGAAACTTGAGTGTCAAATCAAAAGCCACTAAGATTTGGGTCTTGTTTGTGCTACAGCAAAAACAGCTACAATTTTCTATTTTAAAAAGTCTGCTGGGCGTCTGGGTGGTTCAGTTGGTTGAGCATCCAACTTCAGCTCAGGTCATGATTTCACGGTCCGTGAATTTGAGCCCTGTGCTGGGCTCTGTGCTGACAGTTCAGAGACTGGAGCCTGCTTCGGATTCTGTGTTTCCCTCTCTGTCTGCCCCTCCCCCTCTCACGTTCTCTCTCTCTCTCTCTCTCTCTCTCTCTCTCAAAAATAAACATTAAAAATAAATTTAAAAAATATCTGCTAATCAAATTAGATAATTGCTATGCTTCATGCAAGCCATTTTCCTTGTACAAATTTTACACATAATTTGGGTTTGTTAGCAGGTCACCCATTCTTTGCAAGTAGGCCTAATACAGGACTTTTTTTTTTTTTTTTTTTTAACAATCCAGTGTTTAAGGAGATAAGTTTGATTTATGAGCCTTTGAGACAATGTTAAATTCCAGGCATATAATATTTGCGGTATTTAACCCAATCAAGATAAAACAATCACACTGCATTCTTAGGATATATTCTTTCTACCAACTTCCTCCAAATAAGCTCCTTTTAATGCCTAGTAAACCTTTCTCTGGGACTGGTCTTAATCCTTCAAATCTTGAGATCAGTCATCTCCCTCCTAAACCTTCTTAATTTCTCTCTAGGAAATTCACGAAATTGACCATATAAACATTTTCTGCTTCCTTATCTTCCTTAACCCACTGAGAAAGGTAATATCTTTTAAGTGTTGACAAAGGTTGAAGTATTGAAGTATTTCAGTAAGGCGATAGCTCTGCCAAAGCCACCTATCAAAATACCCATGAAACACAAACCTCCCTGTAATTAGTCATCAGAAATAATAAATTGTCACCATGCCAGCCTTTACAGTCTCAGCTGCACTGACCTGAAACATTGCCTGTCCCCTGTGACTGCCAATCAAAATAAGACAGGGCTGTCAGAGAGCTGAGCCAATTCAGCAAGTGTGGAAACAGAACCAGCAGCTACTTAACATTTAGGCATATAAAATGCTCTAGAAAAGAGAGATCAAAATGTGGGAAAAGTTAACTTCAAACCAAGAGAAATGGCTACTTCTAGACACACACTGGTGTGAAGAGGGGAAAGATTGGGGGAAACTGGTCAGAGAAACTATTCTGAGAGTCCTGCGCATTGTGTTTCTTCCCTCAGGTTCCCTCAGATTCGCTTTCATCTTCCATTATACAACTTTCATGGGAATGCTAGTGAATGACTTAAGAACTGAAGGTCAGCCATAAGCAAAGGTGCACTATGTGAATGCAAATAACCTTCCTTCTACAGGGACTTGAGACTATGCCCACAGGCGGTTCTGTCCTGCTAGACTGGAGCCTGCTGTGTCAAAGTTAAAGTTGGCTTTGAAGTCTTGACATACAGTCTCAAAAATCTCTTCCAGGGCCTACTACTTGAGTCTCAGAATTAGCCATTAATTCAGTTGGGACAATCTCAAGTGCATATGAACATTATTAAATACACATTCCTTCACTGTGGCTATGATGATAATTTTAAGTGAAGAGCTGTGTTAACAGCAGGGATCTTTAGGGTTCAATATCCTATTGATTCTTTTGAGGAACTGAGATAAAATTTAACAGAAACTAGATCTAAAACTGACATGCTCGAAGATGTGCCTCATTTTGACCTTGACTTATTTATCAACCTAAGGCTGGTGACAAAACTTTTCAATCTCTGTAAGGGAGCTATAAAATTTTGTTGAGATGCGGGATGCCTGGGTGGCTCAGTTGGTGAAACGTCTAACTTCAGCTCACAGTTTGTGGATTCAAGCCCGCATTGGGCTCTGTGGTGGCAGCTCAGAGTCTGGAGGCTGCTTCTGATTCTGTCTCCCTCTCTCTGCCCCTCCCCCACTCACACTCTGTCTCTCAAAAATAAATAAATGTAAAAAAAAATTTTTTTAATAAATAAATGAAATTTTGGCGAGATGCTACTTTATGGAATTTTCTCTAATTTCTGCCTTTAAATTTCCCAGATATTCAGCAATTAATCCCACTAACGTCCAGCTGCCATCTCTAATTTCAAACTTCAACCACACACACATGCACACACACACATGCACGCACGTACACAAGTTCAGTCCTATCTTGTTTCCAAAACACAGTAGACCTATATCAAGGCTATCCACACCTTAGTCTAGAAAGAATGGACTTGAGTCACTTAAACAGACTCAGTGAGCCTGTTTAATTATGTTTACATATGTCTCCCCTAGCCTTCCTGACAAACAGACATGATAATCCTAAGAACTCCATCCCCCACTTGTTAAGTTAATTCATTAGGTCAATGCTTCTGACCAGCTTCATCTCTCTGGATCAGAGAAGGAACATGGCAGTGTGGTTAAGGCTACGAGCTTGGAGCCATCTGCCTGGAGGGAATATCAGCCTGTTCAGTCACAAATTGTGATGGTTTTCCGTTCCTCAACCAGTAAAATGGGAAGACTAAAAACAGTGGAACTTACTTCCTAGTGCTGTTATGAGGCTTAAATGATTTAATATCTGAAAGTACACAGAACAAGGCCAGGCACAGGACAAGCACTCCATGTTTGTTAAAGAAATGTAATAATCATGGGCATTAGCTCTGACCTACATGGACAATGAGAGCTTCCTTTACTCTTAGATACTCCATGAGGGTTTAATGGAAGCAAAGTTAATATTGTCCGAGTTTGCTACAGATATGGGATACTGTGCCTCATCTCCCCATCTTCTATTATACCTGAATTTTTACATTAATTCTTTACAGTGCAATTAGCAGCACTGACATTACCTGGAAGCTTGTTAAAAATGTAGAATTTCAGTACCCCCCTCCACAAGATCTATTGAGTCAGAATCTAGTTTCAATGTTTACCTGGGTAACTTAGGTATATATTGATTTGAGAAATACTCCCTTCCTACTTATTTCCTAATGCAGATCTTAATGGTGAGATCCTGAAGAGGCAACACATAATTTGTTACTAATAATACAATACCAAACTGGGCAAATAATTTTGAGAAAATAATTACAACCAAAGTCAAGTAACTGCTACAATGTGGCCATTCTCCCTTTCCTGCATTCCAATATAAGTTATCTTGAGCAAACAGGAGAAGAGATAGAGGGTTGAGAGATACTGCCCTCATGTGTGAAGATCAGAATTGTTTCCAAACTCTTGAAGAAACAAATCATTGTGTCCCTTACCCAAGTCAATCGCTAGATGTCACAAAGACATCATACAAATTCCTGGGCACAAGAAGTAGCATACTATTCATTTCCAAACATCATTTTCTACTCTCACTACAGTTTTCCTTCATGCCCTCTCCCCAGAAAGATTACATATGGTTTACACATTCATTGTTTAAAGTTTTAAGAACCATTAAGAATAAAAACCATAAAATACCACTTGTGTCCTATTCATATGTAATTTATATTAATATAATTAATTTTATGCACTCTTGTCTATTAAATAATATTAAATAAAGTAAAATCATGCTACTTCTTTGTAGCCTACTTAAAGCATTTAACAATGGTAAATGCTTGGGTTTTTTAAAAAATAAAAAAAAAATGTTTTTTATAAGTTAGGCTTTACTGATTAAACCTAAAGTCACCAAATGAAGTATTAGAGAAAAAAAAATAATTGCACATTAAACTATGTGTCTGCTAAAGAGCAATGTCTTACATATTTTTCACATATCTTATTACTTTGTGATTCATCATCCTCAACATTAGACAAGGGAATTGCAGTCACTGCCCAGTATAAAACTAATAGAAAGTTGGACCATAGAAAAAAAATGGCACCTAAATTAAAAATGACAAAACTAATTTGAATCTAGCTTCTAGTAAAATAAACAAATACATGTATGCAGAAAGCCTTTCTCACAGGCAGCAATTGTGTGCTTTATATTCTAAATTATTTCCTGGAGCAAATAGTTATGGTTTACTCACCAACCAGTAAAAGGCAGCACTAAGAAAAAATTATTACAGAGCTGATATTATAGTTTTAATATAGTTATTTCAACAACTTCTTGCCAGAAACCTAATAATTCCTTATAATGACATGAAAATCTCTTGATTGACAGATATGTCCTCTATGGTCCAATGTGTTGCTAATTATTTTTCCTACAGAGTGAAAAACAAAAAAGCCTTCTAATTCAACATGAACAAAGAATATTTATTTTTTCCTATAAACAGAAGTTTTAAAAGAAAATCATCTCCAGATCGTACAATTCAGAAGATCAACAAAATGTCATCAGGTATATGGTTTCTGCCAATTATTAGTTCTGTTGGATTCAACACATTAGCTATAGTATGGTCATAAGATGGCTACTATATAAGAATGTCCAGTGAAAGAGGAGGAAAATGTTACAGTCCCATGCCTCATTCAGCCCCTGGTGGAGGGAATGACACTGTCATAATTGGCTTATTCTAATCAGGTTGTCCTGCCTGGGGCTGTTTTACTGCTGTGCACCTTCCAGCTCACCATAGCACATAGCTCTGCTGAGGCTGGTGGGTTATTAAACGAGACAAGGTGCTTGTTGGGAAGGAAAAAGGCTGTGAGTAGTCAGACGGAAGACAAGCAGTAATGTCTGCTACATCTAACCATGTTATGTTGCACCTTAGATCCCCAGCACCTCACAGGGGAACACAACAGACTATGCCCTCAATAGTTTGTGTTCTAGACTATGAAGATTCTTATTTCTGAAGGTGTGGTCTCAATCAGGCTCTAGAAAGGACTGTGCAAGGCAAACAAAGAGACCATATAACATCACTTACTCACTCAACGGTCATTTATTGAATAATAGATGTGGCAGGCTTTGTAATAATGTTGGCGTCTTTGGCTCAGATAGCTTATAGACTAATGGAGGACAGGCATGGAAATTAATAGTTGTTTTTATCATAAGAAGTCACTGATAAAATAATAATAATCTATGGTTATACAGTGTTTTCAGTATGCCAGTTACCATTCTAAGTACTTTTCATATTACACAATTGATCTTTACAACAACAACTGTGAGGCAAATACTATTAGATACTATTATCTCCATTTTATAGAGGAGAAAAATGAGACTTGGAAAGGTGTAACTGCTTGGTCAAAGTGGCATAATAACTTGCCCAAGATATGTCATTTGTAAGTGATGACAGTATTAGGATCCGAACCCCAGTGGTTTGGCTCCAAAGTTTATCTTATGATCTATTATAGTATAATTCCTCTCTGTGTATGCCAAGGTCTAAGTATAAATAACTGTAGAAGACAAGGCATTGAGGAGTTGGAACATATGAGGTGGAACAGAGAGGCAGTGTGCAGCATGTGGAAGACCTAGTCCACTTTCCTGAAATTTGGAAATGGGGTTCATCCCAAAAGCCATATGTGTAGGAAATACTTTAAAACCTATGGTCACATTACAGCCACTCTTCTCCTGGGTCTTAGTACCTCCACACATCAGCAAAGGATGATATACCGTGTCACTACCCTCTCCGTATTCACAGACTCTCTCTTCTCTTCTTGCATCTTGGAAAGTCTGTCTAGTCTGAGAGAAGAGCTCCCTTCTCCCTTTTGCTCTTCCAAAACACTCTGGTTATATTTTCAAATCCCTTTCTCCATATTCCTCCAGGAAAATGATCAAAAATCTCCTGAAGACTCAGCATTTTATAAACCAATCAGCAAATCCTGCTGACTGCCTCTGCTTTCACTCTTACCGAGTGGCTTTCCCAAAGCAGTAACGCATAAAGCAGTTCTCCCTATTGAGGCTGGCAAAACCGCTTGGGGAAATAAAACAATATAAATCAAAGACACAAGGAGTTTATAGTTTTTCTTACAGCAACCGGGAGCTATTGGAAGGTTTTATACAGAGGACTAATATAATTGCATTTGGGTACGGTTTGGGTCTGGGGAGATAAATCTAAGGGCAGTATAGAAAAGATCGTCCTAGAAGTAGGGAGACCACCAGTGAAGAAACTCTTAAAACAATCCAGGTTGAAAGTAGCTCATATACTATTAGTGGGTTTACTATTAGCAAATAAACAGTGTAAGAAAGATATTCAAGGAACATGATACTAACTTTCCTTTATTTTTTTTTTTTAATTTTTAAGGTTTATTTATTTTTAAGAGAGAGAGCATGAGCAGGGGAGAGACAGAGAGAAAAAGGGAGACACAGAATCTGAAACAGGCTCCAGGCTGTGAGCAGTCAGCACACAGCCGGACACAGGGCTTGAACTCAGGAACAGCGACCTCATGACCTGAGCTGAAGTCAGATGCTTAACCAACTGAGCCACTCAGGCACCCTGATACTGACTTTCAAAGAACTTACAATTCATTTTTCAGTTCTTTTTAAAGTTTATTTATTTATTTTGAGAGAGAGAGAGACAGAGACAGCACAGTGAGGGAGGGGCAGCAAGACAGAGGGAGAAAGACAGAATCCCAAGTAGGCTCTGTGCTTTCAGTTCAGAGACTCACACGGGGCTCGAAGTCGTGAAACCATTGGATCATGACCGGAGCAGAAACCAAGAGTTGGATGCCCAACCAACTGAGCCACCTAGGTGCTCCAAAGAACTTACTGTTTATTTGGGAAGATTATAATAATGATAAATAGATTTATTGAGCTCTTACTACATGCCAGGTTCTCTACTAAGTGCTTTACATCAAATTATTTTAAACATCTCATTAGTAATTTTCATATTTGTGTTGAAATGCTAATATTTTGGATATATTGAGGTCAACTATACTAACAAAAGTAAGTTTACTGTTTCTTTCTTATTTTTAATGTAGCTTAAAGCCTATGTGACTTGCATCTGTGGCTTTCACTTTATTTCTATTTAACTGCACGGATCTAAAATATATAGCCCCATTCTTCTTGGACAGTTCATCTCTCCTTGGGTTCATTCCCCTGACAAGGAAGCTTTTTAAGTCCATCAAAAAAATAATAAATAAATACATAAAAACATATATAATACATATTCTCAATCCTTCTTTCATTAAACAGTTGCCCCACTTCCTTTTATTTATTGCCCAATTATTGAATAAGGAAGATAAGACAATGTTTTACCTTTATTGTGTCTTCTCAATAATGTATCATTATTTGGGCTAGACACTCCATTTGTTGCATCTCATTCTTATAACAACTATATAAATTCTGTTAATCAGTCCAATTTGCATTGAACAAACTGAGGTTTTGAGAAATTAATGATTTTAAACAGGGTCTGAGAGAAAATAGGTATTTATAAAGTCATGTTGCAAAAATTCCTGTTGTTTCTAAAGTCATGTCAGATCCATGATGCTATTTCTTGGAGGAAAAAAAAAAATCTCTTCTCTGCCCTCTTAATTTCTTGCAACTTATTCAGTTTTCTAAGTGTAAATTTTGCCTTCCATTCACTATTTTAATAATATCAATCTTTAGATCTCATACACTTTTCCCAGAAGTGATCACACCCCTGGATTTTTTCACTTTAACTTCAGAACATTCCTGCCCCTTGTAAGGGTGGATATTGACTTGTCACCTAGGTAGCCACACACTCTTATTTTTTTATTGAAGCATTGATTACATGGTACTGTAATTGGCTTAACTAGCTGTACTCCTTAACATTGACCTGTTTATTAGAATGCATTGTATTTAATCCTGTTCATATTTTAAGAGTCTCTTATAGTACCTGAAAACAAAGTAAGCATTTGATAAAAGGTAGTTGAATTGGAATGGAATGATTTTCACATTCAAACAATATTTTCTGTGATCTTCCAAAATATGAAGAAAAAGGATGAATCAAAAATATTCCATAGTTCTAAGTCTGCATTTTTAGAAGAATGGCAGAAAATTTAGCAAGCAGGAAAGTTGAGGGGAAGATTTTTCAAGACAAGAGATAATATTTGGTCTTGAAAGCATTCCATCTGAGGTGATGATGAAATGTATAAGTGAGCATATATGTCTGCCACAGTCTAGATTCAGAAGTTCTGGTAACATACATATTTGGAAGGGTATCAGGACATAAGAAGCCAAAAGCAATAGCTAAAAAATTCTGAGTGTGCCTATAATAAGCCTGGGTCTAAAATAAGTACATCACTGATTTTATTTCATGCAACGCTCAAAGAAGCTCTATGATAGGTGTTACTGTTCTCTTTTCACAGAGGAGGAGAATTTAACATAAGTGATCCAAGGCCTTGCAACTAATAAGTGATGGAGCTAGGATTTAAATCCAGTTTCCTGTCCCTTGGACTGTCCCAATTCACAACACAGTATAAAACCTGAATAAGAATTAAGAAACGTGGGCTTGATCCACCCATTTGTGTGTTACTTTTTTTTTTTTTTTGAAAACTTTTATTTGATGAATGAAAGAATAGACACAAAATTTCTCATTACCATCCTGTTCTAATCACAGTTGCTAGAAGTAACCTTTTATTCATGTTGCTGAATATCTTTCCAAAGGTTTAGCAATTTATTTTTTCTTATTTGAAACTGTGAATTGAAATGTGTTATGTTGTACATATATGTGTGTCTCATTGTTCTATATGAATACCTAGTATGTATATATATGTAAAAAACTTATGTAACTTTAAAAATTAATATCTTCCAAATGCATGCTATTATAATTAATACCAGATAATCATTCTACTACATAAATCTGTGCACATTTTATAAGAAAAATTCTTAGAAGTTATATTTCTAGGCCATATGATACGAATTTAAAATTTTTGCAGATACTGCCAATTTATTTTTCTCCCAAAACATGCATCAGTATACATTCCCAACACAAGTGGATGAAATGCTGATTTCTATAGGAATACTTTTAACAATCCAGTTTTATACTTAAGTGATCATCTTGAGGCTTACTGTATACAAGCCCCCCTCCTAGGTAATTTTTTTTTTTTTTTTTTTGGAGAGGCCTTTATATGAATGAAACTGAGTCACAAAAAATCAGCATGCTATCTAGAAAGAAATATCTTTCAGGCCAATAGGATCAATCTTTCCACTAAGCCTCTCCTCTTGAACGAGAGCCAAGCTACAGGGCCCTGGATAATCCCTATAGGCTCAATTTCTGGAACTCCTAAGAGGCATCTGATCACCATGAAGGGTAAAGGGTGAGAGAATACCCCAAAGGGGAGAAACAGAGACCAATTCCCACGTGGATACTTTTCCCAGCTCAGGATACCTTGGCCAGAAAGCATGTTGCCCTCCAGCTAGCCCACTCACTGGAGAGGGGGAGATGTGCAAAATTTTAAGGAAGCATTCTAAAATGTTAAATCTCATGAGGCTTAGCATATGTCAGTGTCACCCTTTCCCCAAAGCTTGCTGGGATCGAAGGATGTTACTGACTATACCACCTAATAATGAAGACATGGAAACAAATTAAGTCTTTGGGGGAAAATGTTAAACACTGTAAATAAAAAAAAGTCCGTTAATAAAAATATTTAGATAGGTGAAACCTGCTGATAGAGAACTGAAGTTTGATGTGCAAAAAACATCTAAAGAAGTGATTTAATATGGAGAACTGATGGTTAGCAGAGGGGAGTGGGTGGCAGGATGGGTGAAGGGGAGTGGGAGATACTGGCTTCCAGTTGTGGTATGAATAAGTCACAGGAATAAAAGGCACAGCATAGGGAATACAGTCAAGGATATTGTAATCGCATTGCATGGTGACAGATGGTAGCTACATTTGGGGTGAGCACAGCATAATGTATGGACCTGTTGAATCACTATGTTGTACAGCCCAAAACTAACCTGACACTGTATATAAACTACACTCAAACAGAAAAAAAAAAAAAACAAAAAACCAAAAACACTTTTTTTTTAAAAGAAACAAATTAAAAAAAATAATAAAGAAGCAATGTAAGGCCCTCACCACTTCTTTTAGAAAGCATACACATTTCAAAAACACCTTTTCAGAAATAATTCTGCCCACTTGCCTTACCATTTATGAGAGGAGTGGCAAGAAATTTTAATCTAATAGAGAGGGTGGGAAAATGTCATGGAAATTTGATTTGTGATCATGAGGTATATTACACTTACAATTGTCTATTTTATGCCCAGGTAGTGTTGAAAGTTACGAAATTCATTCCATCCAAACTGACCTTTCTCTTGCTCAGACTCCCATGGCTGAGGGCTAAGGCTGGGAGAGGTGGGACAGACGCATAGATCTAGGTCCTAAGTCTTTCTTTTCTCCCATTCTGTTAGACAGACTGAGATTATATATTGAGAATGAGATATATTGATAAGAACAGTGTGATGGTTAATTTTATATGTCAACTTGTCTAGGACATGGTGCTCAAATATTTGTTCATACATTTTTCTGAATGCTTCCCTAAAGGTGTTTTTTAGAGGAGATTAACACTTAAATCAGTGGACTTTGAGTAAAGCAGATTATCCTCTGTTTTAGTCACTTCAGGATATTATAACAGAATACCATAGACCAGGTGGCTTATAACAAACAGAAATTCATTTCTCACAGTTCTGGAGGCTAGAAGTCCAATATCACTGCCAAGGTGCTGGGTTTCTGGCAAAGACCCTCTTCTGGGGTGTGTACTGCCAACTTCTCATATCTTCACATAGTAGAGGGTGAGGAAATGCATTCTCAAGTCTCTTCTTCTAAGGGCACTCTTCCTATCCATGAAGGCTCCACACTTATGACCTAATCATCTTCCAAAGGCCCCACCTCCTAATACCACCACGTTACTGATTAAGATTTCTATCTATGAATCTTGGGAGGATACAAACATTCAGACTATTTCACTCTTCATAATGTATATGTGGAAGGAAAGACCTCATACAAACAGTGGAAGATTTTAATAGAACAAAGACTGGCCTAGGCAAAAAAGAATTCTTCTGGCAGACTGCCTTTGTATTTGAACTGAAACTCTTCTCTGGGTCTCTGGCCCACCAGCCTACCCTGGTGGGTAGACTGGATTTACCAAGCCTTCACAACCATGTGAACTAATTCCTTAAAATAAATCGATGTATATATGCACATCCTCTTGGTTCTGTTTCTGTCGAAAAAGCTAACAAGTACAATTCCTAACATTTATTTAGCAACTATTATGTGTCAAGTACTTTCCCAATCATTTTACAAGTGTTAACTACCTCGTTTAATTTCTACAACAACTAAGAGATGGTAGTTTGATGGTGGTTAATGCTGGCTCCACTTCACAGAAAAGGAAAAGATATTCCCAGATTAATTGGCCAAAATTGCACTGTTTGCAAAAAATTGGATATGTTAACTCAGGCAGTCTGATATTAGAGCCCATGTGCATGATGACTATTCTGTCCCTTGCCAAAGTACAGAGTTTTGGAAGAGATGCATTATCAAATTTCTCAAGAAAAAAAAAAATGGAGAGTGGTCAAGTAGAGCAATTTTCTTATTGCACTTACAAAATGCCAACTTGGGAAAATATATATTTATGTTATTAATTAAGTAATAGGAAAAGGATGTTTTGCACTAGGACTGCAATCAGCCCCATTTAGGACTTTAAAGTTCAGAGCCTGAATGAAATTGATTGCAGGCAAGACTCAACACTCATCAGACAATCAAATCATTTCCATTCTCCTCAACATTTTCTTATTTAACTGAATTGTAAGTGACATCTCCAGGGTAGATATTTCAAATTATTATTTTTTTTGCCCTAGTTATGCCCTCTTGAATCATTGTTGTAGGCCAGAAAATGGGTCTCTTCAACCTTGAGAAAGTAAATGACCTTATTGTAAGCTTTGACCTTGCTTGCAGCATCTTCCCTGTTGATTTGTTAGCTCTGAGTGTAGTGCATTGCTTCAGTTGGACAAGGTCTTTGAAGCTCCACTTTTTGCCACCCCTCCCTCCCTAATGATTTCAAACTGTTCAAAGAACTGCTTTGAAACACAGGCAGGAGTCGAATGTTTTATGGTAAAGCTGATTTAAAACAAGCTTCAAACAATGCTTGCTTTTAGGCATCCAGGGGGGCTATGAATAAATGGACAGTACATACTCCAAAATGTCCCCATTGCTTGATCACTTAGAGATGGGTTTGTCTTTCATTATGTGTAATAGGAAAAAAAAACACAGACTTCTGGAATTTATAACAAAGCAATAATGTAATACTTATATTACTAGGATTTACAAACAGTGCACATGAGATTGTATAATATGCAAACAATTTCAGGGCAACTGTGATGGCAGGAAAGAATAAAATCATTTCTTTCTATCGATTTTGTCTTTCAATGCAGGAAAGCCTAGAAGACAATATATTTGTTTCTTTAGAAGATACAATAAAGTCAGAATTTAATTTGTGTAGACGGTCCCAAACAAAGTGGGGCAATAGGGAAATCGCTGTCCTATTACTTCTTATTAAACACTTACTAAATAACAACATCTAACAAATGCCTTCAAACAGATATACTATTGCCTAGATTTTGTTTATTAAAACCTATCAGGTTTATATGCTAAAGAAAGATGGCATTTCTCCCAGTTCTGCTATCCAGACATTATTTCTTACCCATATTATCTGGAGCAGTATATAGTACTATTCCCTGCACATAGTGGGCACTCAAATAATTATTGCTTGAATGAACGGTGTTAGACAAAATGAAGACCATGTTTTTAAGCAAGAGGAAAATAGAAGGTGGTCATCCTAGATATATAAATGGAAAACTGTATCTTGAAGCATAAAAAAGAAACCTTTTAAAATAGCTAGTGTTCAGCATTATTTCCTAAATGATATGTCTAGGATTAGTAAGAAATACTTCCCCTTAGTATCACGAGTTAAGTGTAGAGAAGGGATGGGTAAGATTATTGTGTCTAAATAGCCATGGAAAAGAAACATTTCCATGAGGAAGAGAAGTAAAAGATGGAAAGAAGACATGAAAGGGAAGGAGGAGACATGAATTCATGGAGATGTGCATGCTGCCAACAATGGTAGCACATAGAGGGTACATGGGTTGCCTACAACTGCTGTCACAAATTACTTCAAACTTTGTGGCTTAAAACAAAACAAAATTTATTATCTTCTAGTTCCATAGATGAAAAATCTTTGATTGATATCATTAAGCTAAAGTCAAGATGCCAACAAGGCTGTATTCCTTCTGGAGACTCTAGGGGAGAATCTGTTCTTTGCTTTTTTCAGCTTTTAGATGCAGCTCATGTTTTTGGCACCTGGTCCAACTTTAACTTCAAAGCCACAAGTGACTCAGGTTTATAATATAAGAAATAAACATAAAATAATACCTCTTGATTGGAAGGACTCTCAAAGATCATCTGGTAGTGGCCGAAGTTACTTTTCCAGAGGAAAAAAAGAAAGGGAATTTAGGTATGTGGTTATATCTGTTTTATTATAGTTTATTTTCTGTCTCTCCCCAGTACAATGTAATCTTCATGACAGGTCTACTAAATACATACTAAGTACATACTAAGTATGTACTAAAGAGTTTTTGGATGAATGACTTAATGATGAAAAGCTTTTTTTTTTTTTTTATCATAGAATAAAAACAATGAATAGGTGACCAGGTAGCCAGATTCTCTACCATATCATGAGTATGTCTACAGTAGGGGGAAAAAAAAGAGACCAAGGTAGCAAAAGAAGCCAGATGAGGAGATAAGTGACAGAAAGATAACCTTATTCAGTTCCTTGGATCTAAGTTTGTCTGAAGTCAGACAAAATTTCTCAACTATCAAATTACATGTACTAGTAAGACTATTTCATGCCTAAATCCATTGATTTGAGTGTCTGTCTTCTATAACAGAAACAGTCCTGGTAATACCCCCCACCATTGTCCTATCAAGTTTCTTTCCCTTTCCTGAAATTAACACCAGTTTTAGGTTTCACTACATTAAGAATATAGGAATACTTGGGACACCAGGTTGGCTCAGGCTCAGTTGGTTCAGTGTCTGACTCTTGGTTTCAGCTCATGATCCATGATCTCATGGATCAGGGGTTCGAGCCCTGCATCAGGCTCCTGCTGGCAATGCTGAGCCTGCCTGGGATTCTCTCTCTTTTTCTCTATGACACTTGTGCGAGCTCTGTCTCAAAATAAATAAACTTAAAAAAATTTTTAAAGGAATATAGGGATCCTTGTGGATTACAAAACTCCAGCTTTTTCCTTCTGAGCACAATGGACTGGAAATTTTAACAAAAATTAAATGTAAGAATAAGAGAACATCTTTGCCATTTCATCTTTGTGGGCTCTGTTGACTACCCTGAACATATAGGAATATGTTAATTGGCATGGCTGCTATTGCAATATATAATATGTTTTAAAAGGAGACAAGGGAAAAACTGGATGGGATCCAGGTTCAAATTTAAGGAGAGGGACTGCTTGGAATTAAATCTCCAAGACTAAGTGTCTTTTAGACTTTCATTCTGTCTCCTGGTAAAAAGCACCTGAATGTCTTCAGATCCTATTTGGTGCTGTCTTAGCTATGACAATGGGGAAAAAAAGGAAAGAAAGAAAAGAAAGTTCCAACCAGATGAAATGCTATTCTTGATAATGGTGTCCAATAAACTTTATACATCCTGAATCCCTCTGTAAATATGTCAGCACTTCAGCTTTTTGTTTTTTCATCAGCCTCAAGCACCAAGGAAATAAAACACTTGGAAGAAATGAATATGCTGTACATATCGAAAGATATACTGTACGCATCCGAACAAAAGACTTGTAGTGCACCATTTTATTGAACTCTTATTTCATTTCAAAAGCTGAGAGGAAAAGAGGGCTGCTGCAGATCTATCAAGTGTGTGGGCTCCAATATTTACTTTAGTCATAAAGAGCAAGTGACATGATGAGGACTCACTAGCATAGTGGAAACTCAGCTTGTCAGTACCAGAAAATGAAATTTTTATTTATGGAAGTTGTAAGCTCTAGAAATGATATGTATTATTTTTCTGTTTCTACTGATTTATAGGTTAAATGAATTAGTAGTCACTAAGTTGCAGCTTCATATTTTTTCTTCTTAGAAACCAAGATTTACAAAATGTCTAGATGGAAAATTTTTCAAGAGCCAAGAGATAAACTGATTAAAACACTGAAAATTTCCTTAGAAGAAAATGGCAGAAGTACCATGAATGCAGCCTTGCAGAGATATAGTTCTGATGCTTTGGTTTTCCACAGGATGAATACCATTAAATGTGATATGGGAAATAAATGCATTTTATTTGTAGAAATGGCAACTATTTTATGAATCTCTTGACTCTAAAACAATGTTCTAGGTTGCCATGCCTACATTACCTCCATTTTTAAATGGATAATTTGAACTTTAAATTACTATGCAACTTGTTTAAATAAAAGAATAAGAAACAAAGCCAACTCTATGCTTCTGCATTCTTATTGAAGTTCTTTTTCTTAAACATTCTGGTTTAATACTTTATTTGGACAAAATGAACATCTGAAACCACTTTAATAACTAATACACATGCTGTTGAAAAACACAAGGAAAAATACCAAGAAAAACTATCTTCATACCTACTTAAACTGTTAATTTTAGAATATTTATTGGTCTTCTCATCTAATTTTTTTAGCAAGGCAGTTTGAGGAGAATAATATTTTTTCTCCTTCAGTTAATCTTGTCATGGGAGAGTGGGGTAAGAGACTACTACTACATGCCAGGTACTGTTAAAGAGATTAGATATTCAGTGGCGAATAAGGGAGACACATATTTTTCTTCATAGAGTGTACTGATTAGAGGAGGTAATAATAAGTAAAAAAAAAAAAAAACAATAAAACAGAAAATATGATTACATATTTTGTAATAATTATAATATTGTAATAAGTGTAAGTATAATGTAATAAGTATAGTTGTAATAAGTATAATGAAAAAAATTACCTCAAGAATGGGATTAGTGCCCTAGTAATAGAGACCTAAGAAAGTGCTCCAAATCCCTCCTGCTATGTGAAAATGTAAAGGAGGGTCACATGGGTGGGTTAGTCGGTTGGGTGTCCAACTTCGGCTCAGGTCACGATCTCACAGCTCATGGGTTAGAGCCACACGTCAGGCTCTGTGCTGACAGCTCAGAGCCTGGAGTGTGCTTGGGATTCTGTGTTTCCCTCTCTCTCTGCCCCTCCCCTGCTCACACTCTGTGTCTCTCTCTCTCTCTCAAAAATAAACATTAAAAAAAAATTTTTTAACAAAAAAAAAAAAAAAAGAAAATACAAAGGAGTTGTGACCCAGAAGTGAGCCTTCACCTGACTATTCTGGCACCCTCCTCTTGGGCTTCCAGCCTCCAGAAAAGTGAGAAATAAGCTTCTGTTGTTTATAAGGTTTCCAGTCTGTAGGGTTTTGTGTTAGCAGTTGGAACAGATTAAGATACTGGCCTTAAAAGCCATGATGATGTGTTTGGATTTATTCAAAGAGTAAAAAAAGTAAAAGTAGTGCAACACTCTCCCCACCCCCAAAAAAGTTATAAATAAAAGTAAAATGGTATTAAGCAGGGAAATGACGGGACATGTTGTATGATATAAAAGCCACTTTGAAGATGTGCTTCTCAAAAAATGGTAATACACTTAACAGAATGGAACTGTATACTTAAAAATAATAGGATAAAAAATATTTTTCCCTTAAAAATTTGTTTAAATACAGAAAATATTGCACTTTTTTTTAATCATTCTGAGATGCCTAAGTGGCTCAGTTGGTTAAGTGTCTGACTCTAAATTTCAGCTCAAGTCACGAACTCATGGTTCAAGGGTTCAAGCACCATGTTGGGCTCTGTGCTGATAGTGCAGAGCCTGCTTAGTATCCTCCCCCCCACCTCCCTTTCCCTCCTTTCTTCTCTGTCCCTTCCCCACTCATGTTCTTTCCTCTCTCAAAATAAATAAACTTTTAAAAAATCACTCTGTTGTTTTGAGAATAGGCTCTGGAGAGAATGAGTAGAGGCAGGGAGACATGTTATTACAGTGATCCAGAAAAGAAATAAAGGTAACCTGGATTATCGTGGTGACAATAACAATGGACACAAGTAGATGGATTTAGGAACTATGGTGGCTGGGGTGAACTGGGGGTGGGAGGAAACAAAAAGATATTTGTTGGATTGAAAACAAAAGATATTTGATAAATAGATGAAAGGAAAGGGGGGATCAAAATTTCCCTTTATTCAAAGTATCATTGTCACAAAGAATGAAAAATGGTGGATGCTCACATGACTGTTAGAGATCAAAGAAGACTAAAGACACATGGTTAGCAGAGTCATCCTTAATTGAATACTAGATCAAAAAGCAAAAGGAGTAAGATCTCCAGCAATAGCAAGAAGCTGGCAAAAATTCTCCCACAAGAAGCCTATATAACTTCATTCAGTTATCAAAGCAACTATTTCTGGGTTCTGAAAATCAACGAAAAACAATTGAGAAATATGTATTTATGAAAAATTTATAAACTGTGGGAAAGAACAATGAGAGTCTATGGCTTTCTTGCCTGGGGTTGCTACCATTCCCTCCCCCTCTCCCAGCTCAGATGGTGCTATAGTTCTACCAGACTGGGGATGAGCTGCTGGTGGGGGCTGATTTGATTTGTACCAGAAGGAGAAAAATCAAGAAGGATTGTCAGTAAAGGAGAAAAGTTAGTAGTAAACAAATGGGAACAGCACATAGCTCTGCAAGCTGGATGTTTTGGACTTGGTTGAGGTCGGTAGACCAATGTACAGACCTAAATTTAATACAGAGATCCTGAAAATGAAAGCACCATGGAGGAGCTAACTAAGCTGTCCACACATTCCTGGCTGACTGGAAGGCTGTGTGCATTCTCAAAGGAGACCTGAAAAGGCCCAAACTCTCTACACAATCCTGAATGACTAGAAATCTGTTCACATGCATATGGAAACACAAAAATTATGCTCTCTGTCCAACACACAGATTCATTGGCAGAAGTTGGAAGATTAACTGGCTCAAAGTGTTTGAGCTCAGCCTCTGACTGAACACTGGCTACCTATGAAAAGTTGCAGATAGAGAGGCTACTCCTAAGAATCCAGGCAAAAAAATAAAATTAATGACAACATCAAACATTGGCAAGGATGCAAAGCAACAGGACCTCTTATCCATTGCTGGTGGGAATGCAAAATGGTACAGCCACTTTGGAAGACAATTTAGCAGTTTCCTACAAAACTAAACATACTCTTACCATACAATCCAGCAGTCATGCTCCTTGGTATTTACCCAAAGGAGTTGAAAACATGTCCACACAAAAACCTGCAAATGAATGTTTACAGCCACTTTATTCATAATTGCCAAAACTTAGAAGGAACCAACATGTCCTTCAGTAGGTGAACTGATAAATAATCTGTGGTCCATCCAGACAATGAAATACATTCAATGCTAAAAGGAAATGAGCCATCAAGTCTTTAAAAGACATGGAGGTAACTTAAATGCATATTGCTAACTAAAAGAAACCAATCTGAAAACATTACATACTGCAGGATTCCAACCATCTAACATTCTGGAAGAGCCAAAATTATGGAGACAATGAAAGAATCAGTGTAGTTCCAGAGGTTTGCGGGGGTGGGGGTGGAGAGAAGAGGAGAAATGAATAGGTGGAGCACAGAGCACTTTCAGGGCAGTAGAAATACTCTATATAATATTATAATGATGGGTATATATTATATTTTGTTCAAACCCACAGAATGTGTGAGTGCACCATAATGTAAACTTTATTATTTAAATATAATATAAACTTATTATTTGAAGTAATTTTAGCAAGAGAAATATAAGATCTCTACATTGAAATCTATAAAACATTGTTGAGAGAAATTACAGAAAGTCTGAATAAATGCAGACTTTCTTTGCTCATGGAGTAGAAAATTCAATAGTAAGATGGAAATTCTCACCAAATTAATATATCCCATGCAATCTTTACCAAAATATCAACAGACGTCTTTTATATACATCGATAAATTCTAAAATTTTTAAGTAAATACATGTGATCTTAGAAGAATTTTTTTTTATTTTTTTAATGCTTATTATTTATTTTTTGAGAGAGAGAGAGAGAGAATGGCATGTATGCATGCAGAGGAGGGGCAGAGAGAGAGGGAGAGAGAATCCCAAGCAGGTTCCATCCTTCCAGTGCAGAGCCCAACATGGGGCTCGAACCCATGAACCATGAGATCATAACCCAAATTAAAATGAAGTAAGCTTAACTTACTGAGCCACCCAGGCACCTCTAGACAAAATAATTTTGAAGAAGACAAATTTGAAGGTCATACACTACCCATTTTGGAAGCTTACTAAAACTTACTATAAAGCTATACCAGTCAAGACTGTGTGATATTGGCATAAAGACAGACATACGGATCAGAACAGAGTTTAAAGGTCAGGAATAAACACATTTGTGGTCAATTGATTTCAACAAAGGGCAATTAAATGCAGAAAGGACTATTTAAGAAATTGAATTCTCCTAGCATTATTTTCTTCAAATTTATTCTTTTTCAAAGCTATTTAATATTTACATATAGTATGAGTCTGAGCTCATTTCCCTCTTAACCCACACCGTGCATAAGTATTAATTCAAAGTGTATGATTGACTTATGTGAAAGAGGTAAAACCATAGAACTTTTAGAAGAAAATTCAGGTGGGGCGCCTGGGTGGCTCAGTCGGTTAAGCGTCCGACTTCGGCTCAGGTCACGATCTCGCGGTATGTGAGTTCGAGCCCCACGTCGGGCTCTGTGCTGACGGCTCAGAGCCTGGAGCCTGCTTCGGATTCTGTGTCTCCCTCTCTCTCTGACCCTCCCCCGTTCATGCTCTGTCTCTCTCTGTTTCAAAAATAAATAAACATTAAAAAAAAAAATTAAAAAAAAAAAAAGAAGAAAATTCAGGTGAATATTTTGTGATTTGTATTAGGCAAAGACTTCTTAGATAAGACACCAAAAGCATGGTTTATAAAGAGAAAAATAGAAAATATTGACTTCATCAAAATTAAGAAAATAAACAGAATGCGTATGTTGAGAAAAATATGTGAAAAATATGTGAAATCACATTTCTGATAAAATATTTGTATATAAAATATAAAGCACTTTTGCAATTTAATAATATTAATACATAAACACTATATAAAATGAGCAAAATATTTGAATATACATTTCACCAAAGGATATATATGAAGAGCTGATAATCACATGAAAAGATGACCAATATAATTAGTCTTTAGGGAAGTGGAAATTGAAATCCTAGTAAGATACCACTAGATACCCACTTGAATTTTTACCTTCAAAAGAACATGGATTCATGAAGATGTGGAAAAAATTGGATTTCTAGTGAGACTGTACATTCATGCAATGGAATATTACCCATCAATAAAAATGAATAAACTAATGGTTCATGTAACAACATGGATGTACCACAAAAGCATTATGTGAAGTGAAAAAAAAGCCAGATGCAAAAGACTGCATTTTTTATTGATGGCATTTAAGTGAGCTTTCAAGAAAAAGCAAATATACAGAGACTGAAATCAGATCAATGGCTGTTTGGTGCTGGGGTGTGACAAGAGATTGACTACAAATATATATGAGGGAATTTTTTTAAGGTGATGGAAATGTTCTAAAACTGGAATACAGTGATGGTTGCACAATTCTAATAAAAATAATAAGAAGCATCAAATTGTCTATTAACAATGGGTGATTGTTATGGTATAAAAATTGAACCTTAGTTTTTAAAACAAAAAAGACCTATAAAGGGCAGCTTGGGATCATTTAAGGAAATTTTGATGTGAACTTTACATTTGTAAATATTATATCAATGGTAAATTCCTTGCATTTTGGGGGGCAAAAATTCTCCATTCTCATCCATAGTATTTACAGGCAAAGTGTGATGATTGCAACTTATTTTCAAATAGCTCAAAGTAAAAAGTAATATAAATAGAAAGCAAACGTTGGAAGTGTATATTAACCATTCTGTATCTATTTTATTATTCTTATAACAGTTCTATAGTTTTGAAATTTTTCAAAAGAAAGACTTGGGAGAACTTCTAGGTTTGGTTGATGTCTTTACCTACATTTAGATGGGGAAGACTGGGGGGAAGGGGAGGCTGGGTGTGGATCAGGGGAGAAAAGTGTTTTATTTTGGATGTTTCAGAGGCCATGAAACATCCAAGTACTCAGGGATGAAACAGAGAGAAAGGATTTTGAACCCCTGAATATTAAACCTTTATAATATTAGCATCTTCTAACTAGGAAGTATAGATCAACATGAGGTGGCAGTTGTGAACTGTGTCAATACCACTCAGAGACTACCTGTGATAAAGATAGAAAAATGCCCATTAGGTTTGACAACAGGAAGATTGTTAATTAAATTAATTACAGCCATTTCAGCAGAACAAGTATGACAGGAGCATGGGAAGGCTTAAGAGTGATGGGTAAAAAGGATGTGAGACCATGGGCATATACAACACTTTAGAAAGCATTTCTCTGAAAAGGAACATAAAAATAATCTGATATCAAAAAATAATAATCTGGTATCTAAAGACTGGAAGTGAAGGAGATATGATTTTTTATATTTCTTATTTGTACGTTTGTTTTTAATATGAGTTACTAAAACATGGTTTTAGAGGATCACAAGATGAAAGAAAGAGAGGGAAAGAGAGTGGGAAGGAAAGAGAGAGAGAAAATGATTGAAAGAGAAATTATCTGTATCTCCTGGTTGCTAGTGAGGAAGAGGTATTTTTTTTTCTATGAGTACTTTAATAGCTGAAAATGTTGTCCAAATACAATTTCTTTGAACACCACCTAAGTTCAGTGCAAGTCTTTGAATACCTTCCAAGATCTTCTCTCAATATGTGAGAGGAAAATGACCTTATATTTTTTCCTAGTTATAACTTTTTTCTGCATTTAGGGTTAACTGGTTTGATATACAGGATATTCCCCCTTCCTACACCCACTGTATTGCCTAAATCAAAAACTCAGTGTTCATTTTTGTGATTTACACACTCACAAAATGACATACATCCAAAAATGCATTGGGGTTTGCAACGCACTTTACTGAAAAGGATGGTGATATAACATTCGAATAACTTAAAATGGAATGTAACTGTTTTTAATGCTTCCTTACCTTTCTCCTCTTGTCCTCCCTTCTCTGCTATTTATTGTAAAGAAGTACCACTTTTTTTTCATTTTATCATCTTTTTCCAACCAATGCTCACAGGTACTCATTGTCAAATTCCAATTGACCTGCTATGGTGTCTTACTGAACATAAATTCTTCCATATCAAGTTATGACGTTCTCTGTAAAGATAATTTTTTTCAACCCTTCACAAAAGTTGGTAGTCTCTCTTCTAGCCACAGCTGGTATATCTATCCAGCCACTTTCATGCAATGTAATTAATGCCAAACATAGATAGTCTTGGTAAACCACTACAGTTTTCTCTATAGACAGACTTTTGAAGACCAGCCAAAATCTTCAGTCTGTGTAAAATGCAGGTGTGTGTTAACAGCTATTATAATAAATTGGAACACCTGTTTAAAAGTCTGTATTCCAGGGGCGCCTGGGTGGCTCAGTCGGTTAAGCTTCCGACTTCAGCTCAGGTCACGATCTCGCGGTCCGTGAGTTCAAGCCCTGCTTCGGGCTCTGCGCTGATGGCTCAGAGCCTGGAGCCTGCTTCCGATTCTGTGTCTCCTTCTCTCTCTGCCCCTCCCCCATTCATGCTCTGTCTCTCTCTGTCTCAAAAATAAATAAAGGTTAAAAGTCTTTATTCCAGCTTTCTCTTTAATTCCAGATACAAGTCAGCATCTTCACTTATCCATTAAATAATGCCAGAAAACATTACATGAAAGATAAGCCAATATTTTCATCTGTTTCTAAGCAGAGTTTTCAAAAACTGTGTCTTCCTCCAATTCTGCCTTTATGGAAGGATTTCCAGAACACCAGCAAGTGGTTTTTGAGGATTTGATAGAGAAAGCCAATGGTGGCTTAATATTGGGGGGTATGATTATTTTTAGTATTTTCCTTTTCCTTCTTTTTGGCATATCTCCCAAATTTCATTTTTGACAGTCAAATTTATACATACAATTAATGTAGGTATTGTTTAGCACAAGCACATTATTTAAGTATACTATTATTTTGGGCTATTGCATAAAAAATTCTTATTTTTGTAGTTTTTTGGGGTTTTTTTTCTTCTTAATTTCCCATGAAATATGTGATTCTTTGGAGAAATAAAGGAATTCCAATATTAATGATGTATTTTGCACTTTTCTTTGATTCACATTTTGCTTAAAAGCACAGAAATTCATATATTTATAAAGGCATCTTAGTAGGAAACATTAAATGAAAAAATATTTACATAGTTAGATGAAGTAAATAGTATTTTAACTTTGAAATATTCCCTAGGGAACGCTGAACATAAAATTAATTAATGAGATATTCTTGAGTAAAAATGCTTTTGTTAGTAGAAAATAAAAGGATGCAACACTCTCATCTATGCAAATAGAATTAAGCTTCTGTGAGTATATCTGTTTAACACAGCACTCACATTAAAAAATGGCTGGATGACTTTTACTAAAACTGGCGGCATATATGGGATGGTTGCCTTAATATATCAGTTCTGTGTCATAGGAGGAATTCACATTAAGAGTCTCTACTTGAGCAGAACAGACTCTCTGGAGCCAAGTGTAGACAAGAGGCCCACGGAAGAGGGTAGGAAGGGCAGAGAGGTGGTGCGTGCTACACGGACTGGCGGGAGGGAGCCGGGGCGGAAGAGAGGCAGCCCACTGGGCAAGGCAGAGCCCCTGAAGTCTGGCTTACAAAAGCGGAGGGGCCAGACTCTGTGAGTTCTGATAGCCAGTGGGACTTAACATCTGGGATGTTAAAAGTCAACAGCTCTGCTCTTGGAGAGCAGGGAGGGCAAGAGGAGAGGGAGGGAGAGTTGTTGAGCCCCGGAAGACAGATCTCAGCTCAGCAGGGGAACAAAAGCACTGGCCAGCGCCATTTCCCTCTCCCACCCCCCAGCCAAATTCCAAAGGGAACCGGTTCCCATCACCAAACTTGCTTGTACCGCACAATGCCCAAAGCTGTGCTTCTGTGGATCCATCCCTCCAATGGGTCTGCCACCCTCGTGGTGCTGCAGGGCCCCTCCCACAGGGGACCACCAAGGGCAAAGCAAGCTAAGCCTGCTCCTCCCACCCCTGTGCACCTTGTGATCCACCTTGGCTAATATGCCCTTGGCCAGATCCTATCGAAGCAGCACCATAAGGCTGGCAGTGTGCTAGTGGCCCAGACAGGGGCCACACCACTCCACAGTGAGTCCTGACCCTGGGAGAGGGGTAGATAAGGTACACACCAGTCTGTGGCCCCAGCGGTGGGCTCGGGGAAGATATCGGGTCTGACTGGGGCCCCACCCACCAACACAAGTTACTCTGAACAGCACAGGGGAAGTGCCCTGCAGTTTGGAGCTACCTCAGGGACTATCCAAAATGACAAAACAGAAGAATTCTCCTCAAAAGAAACTCCAGGAAGTAGTGACAGCTAACGAGTTGATCAAAAACTATTTAAGCAATATAACAAAACAAGAATTTAGAATAATAGTCATAAAATTAATCTCTGGGCTTGAAAAAAGCATAGAGGACAGCAGAGAATCTATTGCTACAGAGATCAAGGACTAAGAAATAGTCATGAGGAGCTAAAAAATGCTATAAATGAGGTGCAAAATAAAATGGAGGAGGCTATAGCACGGATTGAAGAGGCAGAAGAGAGAATAGGTGAATTAGAAGATAAAATTATGGAAAAAGAGGAAGCTGAGGAAAATGGAGATTAAAAAATCCAGGAGTATGAGGGGAGAATTAGAGAACTAAGTGATGCAATCAAACGGAACAATATCTGTACCATAGGAATTCCAGAAGAAGAAGAGACAGAGAAAGGGGCTGAAGGTGTACTTGAACAAATCATAGCTGAGAACTTCCCTGATCTGAGGAAGGAAAAAGGCATTGAAATCCAAGAGGCACAGAGAACTCCCTTCAGACATAACTTGAATCGATCTTCTGCACAACATATCATAGTAAAACTGACAAAATACAAGGATAAAGAGAAAATTATGAAAGTAGCTAGGGATAAACAGGCTCTAACTTACAAAGGTAGACACATAAGAATAATAGCAGACCTATCTACTGAAACTTGGCAGGCCAGAAAAAATGGCAGGAAATCTTCAATGTGATGAACAGAAAAAATATGCAGCCAAGAATCCTTTATCCAGAAAGTCTGTCATTCAGAATGGAAGGAGAGATAAAGGTTTTCCCAAGCAAACAAAAACTGAAGGAATTCAACACCACTAAACCAGCCCTACAAGGGATCCTAAGGGGGATTCTCTGAGTGAAATGTTGCAAGGACCACAAAGTACCAGAGACATCACTATAAGCATGAAACCTACAGAAATTACAATGACTCTAAACCCATATATTTCAATAATAACACTGAATGTAAATGGACTAAATGCTCCAACCAAAAGACATCGGGTACCAGAATGGATAAAAAAAAATAAGACCCATCTTGGGGTGGCTCAGTCAGTTGGGCGTCCGACTTTGGCTCAGGTCATGATCTCACGGTCCATGAGTTCGAGCCCCACGTCGGGCTCTGTGCTGACAGCTCAGAGCCTGGAGCCTGCTTCCGATTCTGTGTCTCCCTCTCTCTCTGACCCTCCCTGTTCATGCTCTGTCTCTCTCTGTCTCAAAAATAAATAAACATTAAAAAAATTTTTTTTTAAATAAGACCCATCTATTTGCTGTGTACAAGAGACTCATTTGAACCTGAGGACACCTTCAGATTGAAAGTGAGGGGATGGAGAACTATCATGCTACTGGAAGTCAAAAGAAAGCTAGAGTAGCGATACTTATATCAGACAAACTAGACTTTAAATTAAAGGCTGTAACTAGAGATGAAGAAGGGCATTATATAATAATCACAGGGTCTATCC
Organism: Panthera leo; assembly: GCF_018350215.1. NCBI lineage: Eukaryota > Metazoa > Chordata > Mammalia > Carnivora > Felidae > Panthera > Panthera leo. The sequence goes on from NC_056687.1 coordinate 31,694,326, forward strand.
ATCAGGAAGAGCTAACAATTATAAATGTCTATGCGCCAAATACGGGAGACTCCAAATATATAAAACAAGTAATCACAAACATAAGCAACCTCATTGGTAAGAATGTGGTAATTGCAAGGGACTTTAATACCCCACTTACAACAATGGATAGATCATCTAGACACAGGATCAATAAGGAAACAAGGGCCCTGAATGATACATTGGATCAGATGGACTTGACAGATATATTTAGAATTCTGCATCCCAACGCAACAGAATATACTTTCTTCTCGAGTGCACATGGAACACTCTCCAAGATAGATCACATACTGGGTCACAAAACAGCCTTTAATAAGTATGAAAGAATTGAGATCATATCATGGACACTTTCAGGACACAATGCTATGAAACTTGAAATCAACCATAGAAAAAAGTCTGGAAAACCTCCAAAAGCGTGGAGGTTAAAGAACACTCTACTAAAGAATGAATTGGTCACCCAGGCAATTAGAGAAGAAATTTAAAAATATATGGAAACAAATGAAAATGAAAATACAACAATCCAAATGCTTTGGGATACAGCGAAGGCAGACCTGAGAGGAAAATACATTGCAATCCAGGCCTATCTCAAGAAATAAGAAAAATCCCAAATACAAAATCTAACAGCACACCTAAAGGAAACCAAAGCAGAACATAAAAGACACCCCAAACCCAGCAGAGTAAGAGAAATAATAAAGATCAGAGCAGAAATAAACAATATAGAATCTAAAAAAACTTTAGAGCAGATGAATGAAATCAAGAGTTGGTGTCTTGAAAAAAATAAACAAAATTGATAAACCTCTAGCTAGGCTTCTCAAAAAGAAAAGGGAGATGACCCAAATAGATAAAATCATGAATGAAAGTGGAATTATTACAACCAATCCCTCAGAAAAACAAGCAATTATCAGGGAATACTATGAAAAATTATATGCCAACAAACTGGACAACCTGGAAGAAATGGACAAATTCCTAAGCACCCACACACTTCCAAAACTCAAACAGGAAGAAATAGAAAACTTGAACAGACCCCATAATCAGTGAAGAAATTGAATCAGTTATCAAAAATCTCCCAACAAATAAGAGTCCAGGACCAGATGGCTTCCCTGGGGAATTCTACCAGACATTTAAAGCAGAGATAATACCTATCCTTCTCAAAGATATTCCAAAAAATAGAAAGGGAAGGAAAACTTCCAGGCTTATTCTATGAAACCAGCATTACTTTGATTCCCAAGCCAGAAAGAGACCCAGCAAAAAAAAAAAAAGAGAACTACAGGCCAATATCCCTGATGAATATGGATGCAAAAATTCTCAACAAGATACTAGCAAATCAAACTCAACAGCATATAAAAAGAATTATTCACCATGATCAAGTGGGATTCATTCCTGGGATGCAGGGTTGGTTGAACATTCGCAAATCAATCCATGTGATACATCACATTAATAAAAGAAAAGATAAGAACCATATGATCCTGTCAATCAATGCAGAAAAAGCATTTGACAAAATTCAGCATCCTTTCTTAGTAAAAACCCTCGAGAAAGTCAGGATAGAAGGAACATACTTAAACATCATAAAAGCCATTTATGAAAAGCCCACAGCTAATTTCATCCTCAGTGGGGAAAAACAGAGCTTTCCCCCTGAGATCAGGAACATGGCAGGATGTCCACTCTCACTGCTGTTGTTTAACATAGTGTTGGAAGTTCTAGTATCAGCAATCAGACAACAAAAGGAAATAAAAGGCATCAAAATTGGCAAAGATTAAGTCAAGCTTTCACTTTTTGCAGATGACATGATATTATGCATGGAAATTCTGATAGCCTCCACCAAAAGTCTGCTAGAACTGATACATGAATTCAGCAAAGTTGCAGGATACAAAATTAATGTACAGAAATTAGTTGCATTCTTATACACTAATAATGAAGCAACAGTAAGACAAATAAATTGATCCCCTTCATAATTGCACCAAGAATTATAAAATACATAGGAATAAACCTAACCAAAGATGTAAAAGATCTGTATGCTGAAAACTATAGAAAGGTGGTGAAGGAAATTGAAGAAGATATAAAGAAATGGAAAAAACATTCCGTGCTCATGGATTGGAAGAATAAATATTGTCAAAATGTCAATACTACCCAAAGCTATCTACACATTCAATGCAATCACAATCAAAATTGCACCAGCATTCTTCTCGAAGCTAGAACAAGCAATCCTAAAATTTTTATGGAACCACGAAAGACCCCGAATAGCCAAAGTAATATTAAAGACGAAGACCAAAGTGGGAGGCACCACAATCCCAGACTTTAGCCTCTACTACAAAGCTGTAATCATCAAGACAGCATGGTATTGGCACAAAAACAGACACATTGACCCATGGAATAGAATAGAGACTCCAGAATTGGACCCACAATAGTATGGTCAAGTAAACTTTGACAAAGCAGGAAAGAATAATGGAAAAAATAGTCTCTTTAACAAATGGTGCTGGGAGAACTGTAAAGCAACATGCAGAAGAATGAAACTAGACCACTTTCTTACACCATTCACAAAAACAAACTCAAAATGGATAAAGGACCTGAATGTGAGACAGGAAACCATCAAAACCCTAGAGGAGAAAGCAGGCAAAAACCTCTCTGACCTCAGCCACAGCAACTTCTTACTTGTCACATCTCCAAAGGCAAGGGAATTAAAAGCAAAAATGAACTATTGGGACCTCATGAAGATAAAAAGCTTCTGCACTGCAAAGGAAATAATCAGCAAAACTAAAAGGCAACCGACAGAATGAGAAAAGATATTTGCAAATGACATATCAGATAAAGGGCTAGTATCCAAAATCTACAAAGAACTCACCAAACTCCACACCCGAAAAACAAATAATCCAGGGAAGAAATGGGCAGAAGACATTTTTCTAGACACTTTTCTAAACAAGACATCCAGATGACCAAACAGTCACATGAAAAGATGCTTGACGTCACTCCTCATCAGGGAAATACAAATCAAACCACACTGAGATATCACCTCACGCCAGTCAGAGTGGCTAAAAAGAATAAATCAGGAGACTACAGATGCTGGAGAGGATGTGGAGAAATGGGAACCCTCTTGCACTGTTGGTGGGAATTAAAACTGGTGCAGCCACTCTAGAAAACAATTTGGAGGTTCCTCAAAAAATTAACAATAGATCTACCCTATGACCCAGCAATAGCACTGCTAGGAATTTATCCAAGGGATACAGGAGTATTGATGCATAGGGGCACTTGTACCCCAATGTTTATAGCAGCACTTTCAACAATAGCTAAGTTATGGAAAGAACCTAATTGTCCATCAACTGATGAATGTATAAAGAAATTGGGGTTTATATACGCAATGGAATACTACATGGCAATGAGAAAGAATGAAATATGGCCTTTTGTAGCAATGTGGATGGAACTGGAGAGTGTTATGCTAAGTGAAATAAGTCATACAGAGAAAGACAAGATACCATATGTTTTCACTCTTACGTGGATCCTGAGAAACTTAACAGAAGACCATGGGGGATGGGAAGGGGGAAAAAAAAAGTTAGATAGGGATGGAGCCAAACCATAAGAGACTCTTAAAAACTGAGAATAAACTGAGGGTTGATGGGGGATGGGAGGGAAGGGAAAGTGGGTGATGGGCATTGAGGAGGGCACCTGTTGGGATGAGCACTGGGTGTGGTATGAAAACCAACTTGACAATAAATTTCATAAATAAATAAGTAAGTAAGTAAGTAAGTAAGTAAGTAAGAGAAAACAGGTTGAATTGCAATGAGAGTTGAAAAGCTCAGTTAAGGGCCAGTGAAATTGATGCTCAACATGAGGACAATTTGGCAATCAATGGGGGAAAGGCAGACTTTCTCAAAGATAACCAGGACTGGCTGCAAAATGCCAAGAATGATTGAGCACCGAGAGAAACCATCAGTCATCTTTCAGAGCCACTGAAAACAAAATTCAAGGTCCAACAGTGCAAGGGACCACACTTTAAAGGAAACTGAAACCAGAGTATAGCCTGAAGGCTGCCAGGCTGGGGCTAATGAAAAAAAAAGGCCCTATGTTAAGGTACCATGAGCAGAGAAAAACAATAGTTTCAAATATGAACGCAAACTCCTCTTCACTACAGAATTTATCATTAGCTTAATATTCAAATTTGTCATTTTCATTTTGTCTTGAAATAGAGATATATGCCTAAATCAGGAGTTAATAAACATTTTCCATAAAGGTCCACAGAGTAAATGCTTAGGATTTGCAGGGCGTATAGTTTCTGTCAATGGTTGTGTTCTAGTAACATTTTGTTAATGGACACTAACATTTTAATTGCAGATATTTTTCCACATTTCATGAAATATTCTTTGGATTTCTTCAACCATTTAGAAATTTTAAAGATATTCTTAGTTTATGGCCATACAAAAACCAGTGATGGGGTGGATTAAACCTGTGGACTGTAGATTAGAGAGGTTATATTGACTCAGCTATAGAGTGCACCAGTTAACTTTTGCTACATGAAAAAACCACTCCAGAACTTCAATGGCTGGAAAAAAAATCACTATTTATTGCTCCTGGTTTTAAGGGTCAGTAATTTGGATGAGGCTCAGGGAAATAGTTCTGATCTGGGCCAAGTTTGGCTGTTCTTAACTGGGCTTACTAAATGTCTGAGACTTTACCATGAAATACTGGTTAATGATAGACTTGTTTAGGAGAGCTGCTAATAGTTATTAGAGCTTCTCTCATCATGGTCTCTCCTCATTCAGCAGGATCCCTGCACTTGTTCATGGAGCAGTTAAGTTTTCAGTAGCATGAGAACAAAGAACTGCAAGGGCATTTGAGGCTAAGGCTAAATAGACAAAAATGTCACTTCCACTGAATTCTCTTAATCAATTACAAGTCACAAAGCTGGCCCCAATTCAAAGGGTGAGGAAAGAAATTCTTTTGAAAGGAGTAGCTGCAAAGAATTGTGGCCATTTTTATAACCTACCACACTGAATTCCCAAAGGCCTTTAAATAGTTATTGTAGGAACATGTGAAACTGAGGCAATTAAAATAACATTTTAAGGGCATCTGGGTGGCTCAGTCGGGTTTGAGCACCAGACTCTTGATTTCTGCTCAGGTCATGATCTCAGAGTCATGGGATTGAGCCCCATGTTGGGCACCATGCTGAGTGTGGAACCTGCTGGGGATTCTCTCTCCTTCTGCCCCTTTCCCCTGCTCACACACTCTCTCTCTAAAAAATAAATAAAATAAAATAAAATAAAATAAAATAAAATAAAATAAAATAAAATAAAATAAAATAAAATAAAATAAAATAAAATAAAATAAAATAAAATAAAAATAATGCTTTAGACTCTATCCCAACAGATTCCAATGGTATGAAATAAGAGGATTCACATTTGTCTCCCACAAAACCAATACCATGGATTCCTTGGAATCATCCATTTGCTTGTAAATTCTTTCATTATGAGTTTACATTTTGTATGACGTTGACTACATCATAAGCTTGGTTCTTCAAACTACAGATGTTGATGTGCAGTTGATCTGCTTTTCTTATGGGCATGTCTGCGTTAAGTGCTTCAAAGTAAATAACAACACATTTTTTTTATTATCCTAAATAATAAATGACAAAATTTTGTATAAAAGGGTCTTATTATAAGGATGAAACATTAGAGCAGCTCTGTATTAATAAGAATGGTAAAAATCATTAGAACATTAACCTTCATTTATTTTTAGCATTTTTATTATGTTATTTACCGATAGTTAAGATTTACCCCAACCAATGACGAGTAAATACTTGTCATTGGTTGGGGTAAGATTTTTGTTTCCTTTTTTTTTTTTTATTAAGTGCTTCATATTCAAAGAAAAAGTTTTCTTTTTTTTTTTTTTTTTTTTTTATTTATTTTTGGGACAGAGAGAGACAGAGCATGAACGGGGGAGGGGCAGAGAGAGAGGGAGACACAGAATCGGAAACAGGCTCCAGGCTCCGAGCCATCAGCCCAGAGCCTGACGCGGGGCTCGAACTCACGGACCGCGAGATCGTGACCTGGCTGAAGTCGGACGCTTAACCAACTGCGCCACCCAGGCGCCCCAAAGAAAAAGTTTTCTTTAAGGGAATGTAATTTAGACATGAGAATCCTAAGGTTAAGATATTAATATAAAAATGCAGATTTTTCTTCCCTGTACTTGGAATTTGCATATGGATGCCACAACATATGGAACCAAACCTATCTAGGAAACTAATCTTACCCTTCTAAGGAACCATTCCTATCTTTTCTCCCCATGGGCAATCACCTGTTACCAGGTTTGGCATGCAATATAGTCATGAAATGTTTTTGCTAAACATTCTCTCACTAAAACTGTCAAAGTTACATAGTTTGTTATAAGTAACTAGCAAGTCCTTGAAAATCTATGAGTTTCTTGTGAGGAATCATCATCAAGGAAGCTATAACATTAGAACTTTTTTGTTTTTTAATTATAAATTAAACTTGCAGGGGCAAGTGATCAAATTAGATACAATCAAGCTTTTGTGCACATATTTATTTTGTATTAACTTGTCAGAAAAAAAAGTTATTCTTAGAATGACATTTTTAAAGGTTACTTTTACTTTATTGTTGATATTTACATTTTTTGAATATTGCAGAATTTACTTGTCCATATTATTATTAAGTAATATTCTGGCAATGTATTATACCTAAAATGAGTGTCATTTATTTTACTCACAGATCTTCAGTTTGGGCAGGTCATGACCCTGTCACAGGTAGTGACAGATTATTTGCTCTGTTTGCCTTGGCATCGGCTGGAGTGGATGTAGTCTGAGCTGAGAATCAGCTGAAGGCTGGTTTGCTCACATACCTGGTAGGTAATGCTAGTTGTCAGCTCTGACCTTAGCTCAGGCTGTCAGCCAAAACACCTACTATGGCCCCCAAAAGATGTCCATACCCTAAACCCTGGAACTTATAAATAGGTTACATGTATGTTTGTGTCCCCTCAAAATATATATGTTGAAGCCTAAATCCCCAGCGTGCTACTATTTGGAGCTGGGACCTTTGAGAGGCAATTAAGCCAGGAGGGTGGAGCCTTCTTAAATGGGAATAGTCTCTTTAAAAAGAGATGAGAGATGTACCATATGAGGATAAAGCAAGAAGACACCATCTGTAAACCAAGCTAGCACTCTGAGCTCAAACTTGCATCCTCCAGAACTGTGAAAAACGTGTGTTTATGTTTAAGCCATCCAGGCTATATCCTGTTGTATATAATACCCTGTTACAGCGGCCTGGACCAACTAAGACACACTGCAAAGGGAATTAAAGTTTCATTTATGGTTGCTAATCAGCTGACCTTGGGACAGAGAGATGATCCTAAAATATCCAGGTGAGCAGTATCTAATAGCATGAAGAAGAAAAGATGGGAGAGTCATTCTCCTGAATCAATAAGGAGAGTGATGCTGTGTGAAAAAAAAAAAAAACAAACAAACAAAAAAAAAAACTTGTCTGCCTTAATAGCTTTGGAGATAGAGGAAGCAGCCCATGAGACCAGGAATGTGGGCAGTTTCTGAAAGCTGGAAAAATGAGGAAACGGACTTTCTCCTAGAGCCTTCAGAAATGACAAAGCCCTGCTGACAGCTTGATCTTAGCGCAGAGAAGCACGTTTCAGACTTCCAAACTCCAGAACTAGAAGATAATAAATATATGTTGTTTGAAGCCATGAAATTTGTAGTAATTTATTGCAACGTCCGTGGGAAAAAAAGTACACTACACAAGCCTTGCTGTGTGACCAGGGCTTCCTCATAATATGGTGGATGGGTTCCAAAGACAAGATTTTGAGATAGAGGTAGGTAAAGGTTGTATCACCTTCTTATGCCTTTGCTTCCAAAATCACACAGCATCACTTCTGCCTGTACTCATCAAGGCAGTCAGTATCTCACTCAAATTCAGTAACAGGGAACTAGACCCAGTCCTGGAAGGGTACCTGGAGCCAAAAATAAGGCAGCAGCCACTTTTAATGCAATATTCCAAAAACATTTTATCGTTACTCATGCTCATAAATTAACTTCCATAATCTGAGTTATCTCAAGCAATATTATCTTTAGATATAGCTAATTGAAAACTCTCACATGTCTTGCAACCCCAAATCCTCCCTATATCCCAGTTTCTTTCCCTTGTACCAAGTGGCTAATGCCTAAAAACTTGCCATGCCAAATTATGTCTATGAAGAAAAGTATGGTATGTGTGGTAAGCAAAATTATCAGGTAGTATAAGTTCACTGTCAGAATCACTGATTGCTACCACCACACTCAAAGTGACTTCTGGGGGTGAACTAGATGATGTGGTGGTATAAATCCAATAAATCCACTTGACCGCCATCAAGGCTCCATCACACACACAGTTTAGTGTCAGGGGAACCACCTGTGCAGCAGTGGGGACATTTGGAAAGTGAAACCCTGATTCTAGTAGCACTCACTCATTTTCATTATCTATATACTTACTGTTGTTCTCAGCCCTTTGGACTCTGACTTAGCAGTCCCAGACCCCCTGTTTTGTGCCTATGTCCTTGCTCTGGCATTTCCAATCTGTGCCTCTTACTGAGCTCTGCTCTTTATTCAGAAGCCATGATGCTGCTGCCATTTTCAGCCTGCCCTTTTTCCCCTCTTATCCACAAGTTTTTAGATTTTTGCACTACAAAATCAATCACAACTATAGAAATTACAAACATAGCAGGGATCTATGTATCTACCACCTTGATTGAAAAGATGTGAGGGGCGCCTGGGTGGCTCAGTCAGCTGGGCTGCTAACTTCCTCAGTTTGTGGGTTCAGCCCCGTGTGGGGCTCTGTGCTTATAGCTTGGAGCATGGAACCTGCTTTGGATTCTGTGTCTCCCTCTCTCTCTGCCCCTCCCCCACTCACACTCTGCCTCTGTCTCTCAAAAGTAAACGTTAAAAATTTTTTTAAAGATGTGAACCTTTCCTCATTCTTCCTTCCAATCACTTTAAAAAATAAATAAAATGAACATGTTCAGCTATGCTTCTCAGTTTCCTTGCCTCCCTTTTCCACTATTCTGAAGTTGATGTTACTCATCTTCATGCATAGTTATAATATTTTGCATATATATATATATATATATATATATACACACATACACACACATATATCCACTATTTTTGGCTTAATACATTTATTTATAAACAAAGGAATTATTAAGTAAATGAAAGTGTGTGTGATTCTTGAAAATAACAAACATTCTGTGTTATATGAATGGCCAAAGCTTGGGAAACAGTTCTTTAACATAGCCATTTTAGGAGATTATAGACAAATAAGCCACCCAGCTATTATCATCTGAAAATGGCCACAAACCTCTCAGTCTTGTCCCTCTCTTACAGGCATACCAGTCAATGATAATGCCTCATGGAACTCTTCCCCGGTAGTTCTCCTCCAACCCCATGCTCCACTAAACCACTACTAATGTGCAATTTTGATGTGGAAGTCAAAATCTATTTGGTACCCTTAACATGAACTTGTTTTTCAGCACAAAGGCTGAGAAAGATTGACAGAGAGATGTGGGAATTGGGGGCACAGCAGGAAAGTGTGTGACAGAACACAGTCTGAAGTTACCAGCTGTAGGCAGAAGCTTAGTGAAGGGGCTGGGTATTCAAGGCAAGAGTCTAGAATGAAAGCAGAAAAAGGGAGGTTAAATCTGATGTAAATCTAACATCACCTGCTTCTCATCACCTAAAGGCTTGCTACCTTTCATAGGATGAAGTCCAAACTCTAAGCAGATATTCCAGGCCTCCATAGGCTACCTGCTCATCCCCCCATCTTCAGCAGAGACCAATATGCCGTTTCTCTCATATGCAATCTTCCATCTCATTGCTAGAATACTTGACTGTTCCACAAAATTCTTTGTGTGCTTATGAAATGTGAGATTTAACATGGCATCTCCTTACAGAGAATCCTGTCTAGATATTTTGTTCTTTCCCCACCTCACCCCATTCTCTTCTCTACCTAGAAAGGTCTAATTTTTTAAGGCTTAGCCCAGACTACAGGAAACACAACATCCATTCCCTCTTCTGATTTTCCATAGCCTTTTGTTTATTCCTATGATTGGGCAGCTCTCACCACGTAATGTGGTGGCTATCCATTTGTTGGTTCCTAGCTCAGTGAACATGACTCGTTATTAATCTCTCTAACCTAGAATTGTTCATAGCACTAAATATGATTTGAAACAGTAATTTCCACAGTTTCATCTGGGGAAGACCCTGTGCTAATATGGCAAATGATTTAATGACAAGAAAAGGTTTTAAGTTTGGTATTGTAAGTAGCCCCCTTTCCTCCCTGTGCTTTGCCAGTGAAGGTGTAGACTAAAAACTAGGCTTTTACTTGGGGTCCCTTATAGGAAATCACAAGAAGTGGGCATGTTAACTTTTATGAATGATGGAATCCTACTTAGCAAAGATAACTGAAATATGGGAGCAAATAGAATAAACATTTCTCCATCTTAAGATAAAAGCATGATCTGAAAAGGATGATTTCAGAAATAAATGTGGTAGTCACTGAGTTAGGTTGATCTATACATCTGGAAGATCATATGTTTCTTACTATAGAAAGGCATCAAGTAACAATTCAAGAGGCTAACTGTTTAATTTGATGTGAGTTTGGTTAAGGTTTTAACGACTAAGAATGGTGTTTAGGATTTAAAACCTACTTTTTTCCTTTAAACTTTTCTGTCTTATGAACATGAATATAGCACCAATCATGTCTTGCATATAACTGGCCCCTAGTAAGTATTTGTTGGAGAAGTGAATGAATAAATAGATGCCTCCATTAACTTAGGTGTGTTCTTTCATTAAACCAGAATGTAGGATCTTTAAATTTATTTCCTTATCCTGAACATCTAACTTGCAGCTATAGGCCTGACATAGAATTTCTAACACTATTTTCACAGACATACAGTCATTGGCTCCTATAAAGTATATTAAGTGTCTAATATTAAACTATTTTCACTCTACTTTTATTTATCTTCACTTTTCCTCAGGGATTAATTATAAGGAGGCACATTTCAGGATGTACTTTATGACCCACTGACCATTAACTTTTTATGTTTAATGTTCATTTCTTTAGACAAAAAAAACATTTAATCACCCTAACATATGTTTGGTCTATAGTCTTCAAAATATTTGACTTTAAATTGAAAATAGACTCAATTCAGATAGAGAAAGGCAAAGAGATCTGATAGGAGTGGGGATAAATAAAGAAAAAACACATATATGTCTAAAAGCAATTGTGCCAAAATGTTAACAGTTGCCATTGAGTTGTGAAATACGCTCAATTCTTTTTACTTGTTTTTTTTTCTTTTTTCCAAATTGTCTAGAGTGTGCATGTATTAATTTTATAATCTTAAAATATTAACATTTTGTAATTAATTTGAGTTTACACAGGGCACGTCTTATCTTGAAATTAGTTCAATATGATGTTGCGAATAAAGTGAACATACTTGGATACCCGCTATGGCAGTCTCCCCATTCAAATGTGCCCCCAATGTCATTCACTACCTCATCTAAGAGATAAAGAATTTTAGATGAGTTCCTATGGCCAATGTCACTATTGAAGACTTGACTTTGCTGTGATGTAGACCTCTGTAATTTTTGTCTTAAATGTTACTAATCTAGGATTACCCTTTCTAAAGACCACTTGGAATGACCATTTGATCTGATAATTAACAGTTCCCCTTCCTAAAATTAAGCAGATTAGACATAATCCACACAACAATCTGCACTGGCTAGCCATTTGCTCCCATGTGCATTTCTGAAAATGATATTTTAATTCATGTAACCATATGGAATTAGAACTCTGTTTTACTCTACTAGAGGTTTCTGCTACAATTCTCAGAAAAAGGAAAAAAGGAATTTCCAAACGGGGTTTATGTCAAGAGATTTCTATTATTTCATGAAAAATGAAGCTTTTGTTCCTCTTCATTTCCTGATTATAGTATACTTTTTGGGGAATCTTATGCCTTTAAAATGTAGTAAAAGAATATGGTTAGAACCTAATATCAGGGTTGTTCATAACTCTAAAGCGGTAGTGTTTTTTAAAACTCAATTCCTTACAAATGAGGCTAAATAGTAATGTTGGGAAATGATTAGAAATGAAAGAAAGGAAAGGAAAAAAAAACAATCAGAAAACATGTTGTCTTTAATAATTTTCCAAATAATGTTGAAACTCAGTGTGCATGTAGCTGAATAGTACAAACAATGAACAATTATCACTTATCTTTCCTCCCAGCCCCATTCACTGCAGAAAAAAAAAAAAAAAAATAGTGCCAAGTGTGAAAATGTAACAAGGGACACAAGATAAAAATAGAAAATCTAAAATATACTTCTGAGACTTGATTTCGGCATTTATTAAGAGGCCTTAAAAATTCTTCTTCTATGCAGTAAAATTACTTAAAGAGAAGCATATCTGATTAGTCTCCTTTGGGAGTTTCTTAACTTAAAAAATATTGATTCTGTACTCTTCTGCTTTTTTTTTTTTTTTTTTTTTTTTTTACCTAGAATAATTGCTTCATAAAGAGCTAAAATTACAAAATTATGAAGAGCTCAGAATACCAGAGCTGATATTTCTTGCTTACCACTGTGCATCTGAGACTGTAAGTCCAGATTTGATTGTATGGAATATTGAAGAAACTGTGACATACCTTCTTCCTTCCTTCCCTGACGACAGGATCCCATGACTACAGATTAGAGAGTAGTGCTCATTTTATCAACCAAATATATCTTGGACAGTTAAAACCAGACAAGACTTAATGAATTACCAATATGACCAAGATCGGAGGTTGGCAATCTTCGGCCTGTGAGCCAGATCTAGTTGCCAACTTTTTTTGTATTGCCTGAAAACTAAGAATTTTTTTTTACATTTTTAAGTGGTAGCAGTATAATGAAAATTAGTATTTTATTACATGTGAAAAATATGTAATATTCAAATTTCAGTGTCCATAAATGTTTTATTGAAATACAGCTACATTTGTTTATTAGCTATGACTGATTTTTTTTTTTTTTGTTTTTGCAATATAATAGAAAAATTGAGTACTTACAACAGAGACCTTGTGTGGTTCACAAGGCTAAAATAGTTATTATCTGGCCTGTTATACTCAATTATGTCCCCCTAAAATTCATAGGTTAAAGCCCTAATGCTCAATTTGACTGTATTTAAAGACAGGACTTTAAGGAAACCAGTAAGGTTAAATGATGTCATAACGGTGGGGCCTGAATGCAAAAGAATTGAGAATTGAGAATTGAGAATTGAGAATTGAGAATTGAGAAGACAGACACTGGGGCACCTGGGTGGCTAAGTCCATTGAGTGTCATGACTTTGAAGTTGGTTGGCTTCAGCACAGGTCACAATCTGCCGATTGTGAGTTCAAACCCCACATTCAGCTTGCTGCTGTCAGCTCAGAGCCCGCTTAAGATCCTCTGTACCCCTCTCTCTCTCTGCCCCTTCCCCATTCATGCTCTCTTCTCTCTCTTTCTCAAAAATAAATAAACGTTAAAAAAAAAAAAAAAGAAGACACCCAGTAAACACACATAGGGGAAAGGCCATATGAAAACACAGTAAATAAAGAAGGTAGCCATTTCCAAGACAAGAAGAGTAGCCTCAGGAGAACCCAACTGTATAGGCACCTTGACACTAGACTTTCAGCCTCCAGAACCATGAGAAATAAATCTCTGTTGTTTGAACCACCCAGTTTGTGGTACTTTGTTATGGTAGCCCTACCAGACTAATACATGGCCCTGTACAACATTTTTGCTAATGCTTTATCAATATGGAAGCCACAAACTTTTTAAATTATACGTCAAATCTAAATGCCCAAAGAACTCACAACATTTACCTGGTTCTATACAACAAAAAACAGGAACCTTAAAAGATACAACTCAAGCAGAGAAAAAGGGATAAATCCTAGAAAAGTACCTTCCTGTTGGCACTCTATTATGGAGGTAACAAATTTGAGAAAGATGGGCTTCTATAATCAAAAAGCTACATAGCATCTGAAGTAAAGTTTGACCCTTTTCTCTATGTCTCTATTCTTCATGCTGTGTATGCATGAGTATGTATACATGTATGTACTAACTAGAGATTTGTTAGTTTTTTTAGCTAAATGACAAGCAGTCTTCTGGGTAGATTTCTGTTGTTCTTTTGCTGCTCATCTAAAAACCTTCATAACTGTGTTTGTTAATTTTGGTTTCTCTGAAATTCTTTAAGTTATATTTGATTTTTTTTAAGTCAAAACTGAATTTCAGATGGTTTTATTTTGTTGTGTACTGGATGTAATATTTTGCTCTTTCCCATTTCTTCAAAACGTGCATCTGGGTGGAAGGGCATAGAAACATAACTCAGAGGGGAGACACCAAGATGGTGGAACAGCTTTTTTGTGTGTTTTTTTGTGTGTCTCGCGTGCATGAAATACAGCCAGACCAACACTAAACCATCCTGCACACCTAGAAAACTGACTGGAGGATTAACACAACAATCTGCACAATCTGAACCACAGAATTCAGCAGGTACGTGGCGCGGAGAAGTAAACTTGGGGAGCAAGAAGGTGCAGGAAGGATGGTGCTTTTGTGAGCAGAGAGAGGACGGAGACTGGGGGTGGAGGGAGGAGAATACGGGAAAAGCACCCCTCCTCAAAAGCAGCTGGAGAGAAAGTGGAAAAGTGGAAACAGCTGCAGGGACTAAACTAAAAAGGAAGAAAGGAGAAAGGAGCGGGTTTAAATTCCATTAGGACTGTAAACAAGGGGAGTGCAGAGCCTGCAACTCCGCAGTTCGATCGATACCTGGTGGTGCTCTGGTGGGAAGGGCGAATCCCCAGGAACAGAGTGGGGTCCGGGAGGTTCTTGGGCCACACCAGGAAAAGCGGTTCCACAGCTGGAAGGACACTTGGTAGAGACTGTTGAAGCCACCTGGTCCCAGCAGACCCCAGAAGGCGGCCACATTCACTGGTGCAGGGGCAAGGTCATTAAGGGTGAAGACTGGCACCAGAGGTGTGTTGTGATTTTACATAATCCCTGAAACGCTGCTGCCACACTATCTCACGAACTTTTTCTGGGGCGGGCTGGCATCTGGCTGTAGTCTCGAGGCACCGGCAACAGCAGGGTCCAGCAAGCGTTCCTGGGTGCAGCCGGCATTCGGCCGTTGCTCGGTGAGACCCTCCCGCAGAGGGGCAGAACAGGTCAAAGCCACAGTCCTTCAGAAGTAAGGGGCCTGGGAAAACAGCCGTATCTGAGGCAAAACTCAGGAGAGAGGTACTGCCTGGGGCCTGGTCACGGAGAGTGAAAAAGTGGGGAGTGGACGAGAGCTGAAGACGGAGGACTGGTGGTGCGCGATTGCTTATCTGAGAGAACAGAATGGGTAGCTGGGTGACGCCATTTCACCGCTACCGCGCATGTGCATACACACCTATGAGCACCGCAACAACCCACCCCAGTAGCTAGCAGCGCCATCTAGTGGAGAATGGAGCCATTACACTGAGCCCTGCCCAACTGGGCCAACTTCACGTCAAGAACACAAATCTCACTGCCGGCTTAGTTTATGAACTATAAAGCGCTACATGGACTGACTTCTAGGGGAAAACGAAATAATTTCACTCCTATTTCAATCTGTTAGCAGGTCCATATATTCAATTTTCTTTCTTTTTTTTTCTCTTTTAAACTTTTCTTTTTCTTGAATACAGAAAGAGAAAAAACTCATTTTTATTTTCAATTTTTATTAAAAATATTTTTCTTTAATTTTTATTGCTATATTTTTTACTTTTGTGTATTTTTTTCAAATGTATTTTACTTCCATCCTTTTATTTTAGACTACTTCAGTGTATTCACCATTTCAAATTTTCAAACGATTTCCTTTTTTTTCCTTTCTTTTCCTTTGTTCTTTTTCATTTTTCTTTTTCTTTAATGCAGAAAAAGAAAAAGTTCATTTTTACTTTCAATTTCTTTTAAAAATATTTTATTTAATTTTTATTACTATATTTTTTGCTTTTATGTACATTTTTTTTCAAATTCTATTTTACTTCCATCATTTTATTTTATTCTACTACAGTGTATTCACTTTTCCAAATTTTCAGTTTCCTTTTTTTCTTTTTTTAATCTATTTTCTCTTTTTTCTTTTCTTTTTCTTGAATACAGAAAAAGATTCATATTTATTTTTAATTTTTATTAATTTTTTTTCTACTTTATTCTTTACTTTTGTGTATATTTTTTCAAATTCTATTTTACTCCCATATCATTTTAATCTACTTCAGTGTATTCATTTTTCAAATTCTCAAATGATTTTTAATTTTTTTTTATTTTTCTTATTTTTTTCTTTTCCCCCTTTCTTTTTTTCTCTAACCTGCCAAACCACTTTCAACACCCAGACAAAACACACCTAGAATCTAGCATCATTTATTTGATTGTTGTGTGTGGGTCTGTTTTTAAGTTTTTAATTTTAATTTTTTTAATTTTAATTTTTTTACATCATTAATTCTTTTTCTCCCTCAAAATGATGAAATGAAGGACTTCACCCCAAAAGAAAGAGCACGAAGAAATGACAGCCAGGGATTTAACCAACACAGATACAAGCAAGATGTCTGAACCAGAATTTAGTATCTCAATAATAAGAATACTAGCTGGAGTCAAAAATAGATTAGAATCCCTTTCTGCAGAGATAAAAGAAGTAAAAAATAGCCAGAATGAAATTAAAAATGCTATAACTGAGCTGCAATCATGGATGGATGCAGGGGTGGCAAGGATACATGTGGCAGAACAGAATCAGCGATATAAAAGACAAACTTTAGAGAAAAATGAAGCAGAAAAAAATAGGGAGATTTATGCAAAAGAGCAAGATTTAAGAATCAGAGAAATCAGTGACTCATTAAAAAGGAACAACATCAAAATCATAGTGGTCCCAGAAGAAGAAGAGAGAGAAATAGGGGTAGAAGTGTTATGTAAGCAAGTCATATTGGAAAACGTTCCTAACCTGGGAAAAGACAGACACCAAAATCCAGGAAGCACAGATGACCCCCATTAGATTCAACAAAAACCAACCATCAACAAGGCATATCATAGTCAAATTCACAAAATACTCAGGCAAGGAGAGAATCATGAAAGCAGCAAGGGAAAAATAGTCCCTAACCTACAAGGGAAGACAGATCAGGTTTGCAGCAGACCTATCTACAGAAACTTGGCAGGCAAGAAAGGAGTGACAGGATATATTCAGTGTGCTGAATCAAAAAAAAATGCAGCCATGAATTCTTCATGCAGCAAGGCTGTCATTCAAAATAGAAGGATGGATAAAATGTTTCCCAGACAAAAAAAAAAAAAAAAAAAATTAAAGGAGTTTGTGACCACCAAACCAGTTTTGCAAGAAATTTTAAGGAGGACTCTCTGAGAGAACAAAAATGAAAATATACATACCAAAAGCAACAAAGATTAGAAAGGACCAGAAAACACCACCAGAAATTCCAACTCTACAAGCATCATAATGGTAATAAATTCATATCTTTCAGTACTCATTCTAAACACCAATGGACTCAATGCTCCAATCAAAAGACATAGGGTAACAGAATAGATAAGAAAACAAAATCCATCTATATGCTGTTTACAAGAACCCACTTGAGACCTAAAGACACTTTCAGATTGAATGTAAGGGGATGGAGAACCATCTATCATGCTAATGGTCAACAGAAGAAAGCCAGAGTAGCCATACTTACATCAGACAATCTAGACTTTAAGTAAAGACTGTATCAAGAGATGCAGAAGCCAGGCACTTGGGTGGTTCAGTCGGTTAAGCATCCAACTTTGGCTCAGGTCATGATCTCGCGGTTTGTGAGATCAACCCCTGCATCAAGCTCTGTGCTGACAGCTCAGAGCCTGGAGCCTGCTTCATATTATGTGTCTCTCCATCTCTCAGCCCCTCCCTTACTCATGCTCTGTGTCTCTCTGTTTCTCAATAATAAACATTAAAAAAAATTTTTTTTAAACGAGAGATGCAGAAGGGTATTACATAACAGTCAAGGGGTCTATCCACCAAGAAGACCTAACAATTACAAACATTCATGCGCCAAATGTGAAAGCACCCAAATATATAAATCAATTAATCACAAACATAAAGAAACTCATCAATAGTAATACCATAATAATTAGAGACTCCAACACCCGACTCACAGCAATGGACAGATCATCTCATCAAAAAATCAACAAGGAAACAATGGCTTTGAATGACACACTGGACCAGATGGACTTAACAGATATATTCAGAACATTTCATCCTAAAGCAGCAGAATATACATTCTTCTCCAGTGCACATGGAACGTTCTCCAGAATAGACCACATACTGAGACAGAAATTAGCCCTCAACAAGTACAAAAAGATCGAGATCATACTGTGCATATTTTCAGACCACAATGCTATGAAACTCAAAACCAACCACAAGAAAAAATTTGGAAAGCTTACCAATACTTGGAGACTGAAGAACATCCTACTAAAGAATGAATGGGCTAACCAAGAAGTTAAAGAGGAAATTAAAAAGTATATGGAAGTCAATGAAAATGATAACACCACTACCCAAAACATCTGGGACAAAGCAAAGGCGGTCATAAGAGGAAAGTATATAGCAATCCAGGCCTTCCTAAAGAAGGAAGAAAGATCTCAGATACACAACATAACCTTACACCTTAAGGAGCTGGAAAAAGAACAGCAAATAAAACCCAAAACCAGAAGAAGACAGGAAATAATAAAGATTAGAGCAGAAATTAATGGTATCAAAAACAAAACAAAACAAAACAAAAAAACAGTAGAACAGATCAATGAAACCAGAAGCTGGTTCTTTGAAAGAATTAACAAAATTGACAAACCACTAGCCAGTTTGATCAAAAAGAAAAAGGAAAGGACCCAAATAAATAAAATCAAGAATGAAAGAGGAGACATCACAACCAACATAGCAGAAATAAAAACAATAATAAAAGAATATTATGAGCAATTATATGCACAAAAAATTGGCAATCTGGAAGAAATGGACAAATTCCTAGAAACATATACATTACCAAAACTGAAACAGGAAGAAATAGAAAATTTGAACAGACCATAACCAGTAAGGAAATCAAATTAGTAATCAAAAATCTGCCAAAAGACAAGAGTCCAGGGCCAGATGGCTTTCCAGGGGGATTCTACCAAATATTGAAGGAAGAGTTAACACCTATTCTCTTGAAGGTATTCCAAAGAATAAAAATGGAAGGAAAACTTCCAAACTTTTTCTATGAAGTCAGCATTACCTTGATTCCAAAACCAGACAGAGACCCCACTAAAAAGAAGAACTATAGACCAATTTCCCTGATGAGCATGGATGCAAAAATCCTCAACAAGTTATTAGCCACCCGGTTCCAACAATACATTAAAAAATTATTCACCATGACCAAGTGGGATTTATACCTGGGACACAGGGCTGGTTCAGTATCCACAAAACAATTGACGTGATTCATCACATCAATAAAAGAAAGGACAAGGACCATATGATCCTCTCAACAGATGCAGAGAAAACATTTGAAAACATACAGCATCCTTTCTTGATAAAAACCCTCAAGAAAGTAGGGATAGAAGGAGCATACCTTGAGATCATAAAAGCCATATATGAACGAACCAATGTTAATATTATCCCCCCATGGGTAAAAACTGAGAGCTTTCCCTCAAAGGTCAGGAACAATACAAGGATGTCCACTCTTGCCACTGTTATTCAACATAGTATTGTAAGTCTTAGCCTCTGCAATCAGACAACACAAAGAAATAAAAAGCATCGAAATCGGCCAGGAGGAGGTCAAACTTTCACTCTTCGCAGATGACATGATACTCTATATGGAAAACCCTAAGATGCCACCAAAAACCTGTTAGAATTGATTCATGAATTCAGTAAAGTTGTAGGATATAAAATCAATGCACAGAAATCGGCTGCATTCCTATACACCAACAATGAAGCGACAGAAAGAGAAATCAAGGAATCGATCCCATTTACAGTTGCACCAAAAACCATAACATACCTAAGAATAAATCTAACCGAAGAGGTGAAAAAATCTATACACTAAAAACTATAGAAAGCTTATGAAAGAAATTGAAGAAGACACAAAAAAATGGAAAAAGATTCCATGCTTCCAGATAGGAAGAATATTGTTAAAATGTCGATACTACCCAAAGCAATCTACATACTTAATGCAATCCCTATGAAAATAACATCAGCATTCTTCACAGAGATAGAACAAATGATCTTAAAATTTGTATGGAACAAGAAAAGACCCCAAATAGCCAAAGCGATCTTGAAAAAGAAACCCAAGCAGGAGGCATCACAATCCCAGACTTCAAGCTATACTACAAAGCTGCAATCATCAAGACATACTGGCTTGGTACCAGCACATGGTACTGGCACAAAAACAGACGCTCAGATCAATGGAACAGAATAGAGAACCCAGAAATGGACCCACAAACATATGGCCAATTACTCTTTGACAAAGCAGGAAAGAATATCCAATGAAATAAAGACAGTCTCTTCAGCAAGTGTTGCTAGGAATACTGGACAGTGACATGCAGAAAAATGAACCTGGACCACTTTCTTACACCACACACAAAAATAAACTCAAAATGGATGAAAGACCTCAATGGAAGACAGGAAGCCATCAAAATCCTCGAGGACAAAGCAGACAAAAACCTCTTTGATCTTGCCCGCATCAACTTCTTACTCAACACGTCTCCAGAGGCAAGGGAAAGAAAAGGAAAAATGAACTACTGGGACCTCATCAAAATAAAAAACTTCTGCATAAAAAAGGAAACAATCAGCAAAACTAAAAGGCAACCTACAGAATGGGAGAAGATATTTACGAACGACATATCAGATACAGGGTTAGTATCCAAAATCTATAAAGAACTTATCAAACTCAACACCCAAAAAACAAATAATCCAGTGAAGAAGTGGGCAAAAGACATGAATAGACACTTCTCCAAAGAAGACATTCAGATGGCCAACCGACACATGAGAAAATGCTCAACTTCACTCATCATCAGGGAAATACAAATCAAAACCACGATGAGATACCACCTCACACCTGTCAGAATGGCTATCATTAACAACTCAGGCAACAACAGATGTTGGCGAGGATGTGGAGAAAGAGGATCTCTTTTGCATTGTTAGTGGCAATGCAAGCTGGTGCAGCCACTCTGCAAAACAGTATGGAGGTTCCTCAAAAACCTAAAAATAGAACTACCCTACGACCCAGCAATTGCACTACTAGGCATTTATCCAAGGGATACAGTTGTGCTGTTTCCAAGGGACACATGCACCCCCATGTTTATAGCAGCACTATCAACAATAGCCAAAGTATGGAAAGAGCCCAAATGTCCATTGATGGATGAATGGATAAAGAAGAAGTGATATATATATATGATATATATATATATATATGATATATATATATATATATATATATCATATATATATATATAGTGATATATATATATATCATATATATATATAGTGATATATATATATATATGATATATATACATATATATACACACACACACACACACACACACACAATGGAGTGTAACTCGGCAATAAAAAGAATGAAATCTTGCCATTTGCAACTATGTGGATGGAACTGGAGGGTATTATGCTAAGTGAAATTAGTCAGAGAAAGACAAAAATCATATGACTTCACTCATATGAGGACTTTAAGAGAGAAAACAGATGAACATAAGGGAAGGAAAACAAAAATAATATAAAAACAGGGAGGGGGACAAAACAGAAGAGACTCATAAATATGGAGAACAAACTGAGGGTTACGGGAGGGGTCGTGGGAGGGGGGATTGGCTAAATGGGTAAGTGGCACTAAGGAATCTACTCTTGAAATCATTCTTGCAGTATATGCTAACTAATTGGGATGTAAATTTTAAAAAATAAAAAATTAAATTAAAAAATAAACTTAAAAAAATAAAATTAAAAAAAAAGGAAATGTAACTCAGATCTGGTTGATAATAAATTAAACCTAAGCAGCTCACTTTGCAAATAGAGTGCTCTCAAGAAGCAGAAACCTTGGAATATTTCAGTATGACAAGGAAATCAGAAAACTCTGTTTATGGCTGAGTTAGTAAAAAACAACAACAACAGCAACAAAAACCTACAGATCTTTGAATGATTTTCTATATATTGTACATTGGTGACTAAATGTTTTTCAAATAGAAAAGAAGAAATTCTTTTTCTTTTTCAGAGACTCATTGAATATAAGAAATTACAAATAATATTGGTAGTCATCAAGTCTACTTCATGCACATAACTTTATAGATGAGAAACGATTTTTTTAGTAATTTGACCTATGTTTTTATTAGTCAGTATAGTCTGGGTTATAGTGCAGTAAAACCAAATCCCAGATCTCAATATTAACAACACATTATTTCTCTTTCAATCTACATACTCAAGTGGGTGGGTGGAGGCTTGTTCATGTTCCCTTAAAGACAGGGGCTGGAAGAAGCTCTATCTACACAAGCTTCCATGAGCATAATAGCAGAGAAAAGAGAACACTGTGTTTCACTTCCTTCATATCAGTAGTCAAAGTCAAGTCTATATGACAAGTAGAAAGGAAGAAGATACCTGCCAAACTACTCTGTGCCTACAAGGATAACTAGAACACTTAGGAACAGCCTCAGTGACACAAACTCCACTGTTTCTGGTTTGTCACTGGTTATAACTAAGCTAACATTTACCAGAGTAGTCTTCCCTCTGAACTGAATAAGACATGCTGTTTCCAATAAGTCATTCTAAAAGTTAGTCTTTTTTTTTTTTTCCTCCTAATATTGCTTTGCTACAGAAACAGTGCAGAAACAGAAGATAAAGTATAAGTCAGTAGAGAGGGGACAAATATATATATATATATATATATATATATATATATATATATATATACACACACACACACACACACACACATATTGCAATAACAGGGAGGTGGGCTGTGTTTACTCATTTCTAAATAGAGTACAGGAAAAAGCAAAGAATCCTCCCCATTTTTGTATCTTTCCTTGGATATTCAGTCCTGATAGTAAAGAAAATCTCTAGAAAATAAAGCTCTCATTTAATGGCCTCACTAAAATATATCTATATGAATATATGGGCAGGGACAATAGGTGACCCGTGGCTTGAGATTGAATTTCTATACACTGATAGTGAAGGAACAGAAAGAGAAATTAAGAAAATAATCCAATTTACAAGTACACCAAAAATAATAAAATACCAAGGAATAAACCAAAGAGGTAAAAAACCTGTACTCTGAAAACTATAAAATATTGATGAAAGGAATTGGAGATGACACAGAGAGATATTCCATGTTCATGGACTAGATGAATACTGTTAAAATATTTATACAACCCAAAGCAATCTATAGGTTTAATGCATTCCCTATCAAAATACCAAAGGATTTTTTTACATTACTAGAATAAATAATCCTAAATTTTGTATGGAACTGCAAAACGCCCCAAATAGCCAAAAAAAAAATCTTGAAAACAAAGAACAGAACTATAGGTATCACAATCCCAGATTTCAAGATATACTAAAAAGTTGTAGTGATCAAAACAGTACTGTACTGGCACAAAAACAGACACATAGGTCAATAGAACAGAATAGAGAGCCCAGAAATAAACCCATGATTATATGGTCAATTAATCTTCAATAAAGGAGGCAAGAATATGCAATAGGAAAAAGACAGTCTCTTCAACAAATGGCGATGGGAAAATTAGACAGCTTCAGGCAAAAGAAGGGTACACTGAATAATTTAGGAAAATTGCTTCATCTCAAGATCCTGAATTTAATTACATCTGCAGAGACACTCTTCCCAAATAAGGTATTCACAGGTACTGGAAATAGGGCTGGAAAAATCTTTTCAGAGGCCATCATTCGACCCACTCAAGGGATATTCAACCACCATCTTGTAGTAGAAGACAAATATGCTTGACTACATATAAACATTTGGAGGAGGAAGAAGACCAAATCCAAATGGAATGAATTAAAATATAGGGGCACCTGGATGGCTCAGTTGGTTAACCATACGACTCTTGATTTGGGCTCAGGTCATGATCTCATAGTTTGTGGGATCAACCTTCACTCAGGCTCCACGCTCATAGCACAAAGCAGCTTGAGATTCTCTCTCCCTCTCTGTCTACCCTCTCCCCACTTGTGCATGCACGTGCGCACACATGCTCTCTCAAATATAAAACAAAATATATATATATATATAATTATTTAGTTCTAAGTCCTGAGTTTTTTAGTGTAGATTTATGCAAATGATTGAAACAAAAAAGAATGGCTAATAAATGATTGATGAGAACCAGGAGATAAGAGCCTGCAATATGTTGACTAGGGGCAAATTGAAGGAATCCATTTGATTACTAAAATAGACACTAGACTTGTGTAAACGTGAGGATGATTTTGCATAAGGAAGTTCATGTACAATTTCAAGATGATACTCTCCATGAAAAGCAAACATTGGAAAGGGCTATATATATAATCTCTCTATTTAGTATTTTGAAGTATGTAAGCTCCTCCTACATTGACAGCACTATTAGAATTGACAGAGTTGAATTCCTCTTTCGACAAAAATGTATAAAGGCTTGGAATAAGATTTAAAATTTCAAATTAGCTACCTAAGAGTTATTTCATTTTGGTCAAACCTCAGTTTCCCATCTGTACAATGGAGAAAATATAATAATGAAACTACTGACAACAGCAGCAATACCAATGATGATGATAAATATATACTTTTGAGGTTTTTGAAACTTAAATGAGGTGATCTGTGGAATGTATCCTATGTTAACAAAAGAATGCTCAGTAACTGTTTTTATTATCATGATCATAACTGAGATCCAAATATGCTAAAATTTTTAACATTATCTGACAAATCATGGAGCTAAGAAACACTAGATCCCAAACTAGGACCCCAGCCTTTTAAGTTCCTGTGTAGAAAATGTTTAGATATATCTGCTATTGACATGTTTTAGTGACTTAAAGCATGCATCTAATATATTTCAATTCTATTTTATAATAATTAATTCCATCTCTACTATGTGTAATGCAACAACAAGGCATGCAGAAAATATTAGAAAAGTGTTTTTAGTATACATCTTCAGTAACTCCATCCTAACTGTAAAGTTATTCAATAAAGACCCAATGTACGAACAGGTTGATTAGATCTGAAAGCATTTAATTCAGCAGAGGCTTAAGGAGGGAGAAGCCCTATAGGAAGAAGCCATAAATCAGGAAAGTCAAATGCAATAAGCCAGTAGTATGATGAAAGTAGAAGAATAATTGTAAACACATTTAATAAGTGTGTTGGAGGAGATTAAACACAAGGAGGAAATTGTTAAGGAATTCTTAATGCTTCATGTTGATAGAATGCCTGAATAATAAAGCAGACAATTAATCAAAGACAACAGAAAATTAATGTTTGTGATTTGTGGCGTGGAGATGAGAAGTCTACTAGGAAAGAAAGGTGGATTGGCCCCATAAAGGAGAGAATAACCAAAAAATATATATAAATGGAATAAGTATTTTTGTTTTCCTTAGAACAAAAGTTGGTGGGCTACAGAAAATCTCTAGACCAAAATAACTCAATCTTTATAAAATAACTAGCTTTGTTACTGGCTCGTTATTTTATAAAGTAAGTATTTAAAATTATCTGGCTACTGAAACAACTGAATGTAAGGCAGGGAAAACCTTCCACAATGAAAGCTAATACATTATAACGTATGTCTGGCCCTCTGCTGGGTTGATGCTTATATAGACTAAAAGTTCTGCCCACATCCTGGTACAGAATAGCTATTATCTGCTAGAAGGACTTTCCTTATACCTTTATTTATTATTTCTAAATTTTCTCTCCTACAACATTGCATTTTCTACACAAATATATAGTATCAATGCTTCTGTTCTATTGAGCTATACCTAAATACGAAGTTTGATAGACATACAAATTCTACCCTTTCCTTAAAAAATCAACAGAAGTCTTTTCAATTCTTAGCAATTCTCCACCTAAATCATTAGCCTTTATCACTTATGTTGTATATATCTCAAGTTTTAAAAAACTAAAAGGAAAGCAGAAGTAAATATTATTTGAGGAATTATGGTAAAAGTCATACAGGTAAAATAAAATGAACACTTCACAATTAATTAAATAATCATGCAAGAGTCATGAGAAAATCCTCTCCTTTAATTTGTCACTTTAGGGTTCTCACTTTCATTTATTTCTTATTTTCCCAGATTGACCCTTTTTCTAATAGTGCACCTCCTTACTGTTAAGCCACCATTTGTTAAAAGATAAAAGTCTGTGCCACATTTCTGCAGCAACTCCTTTGCCTGGATTAGAAGTTTTCTAGGGTCAGGATTAGCTACAGAGTGGAAGTTGATGCACAATGGGGGTGTCAAGGGCCATCCTTGCCTCCCTTAATGTTTCTTTTCTTTTCTTCAGACATGTTTCCAGGAAAGAGATTTTTTTTAAGTTATTTTATTTAAGGTCCTATTATGTAGGGATCCAAAACATATTCCATATCTGGCCTATTGTTTCCATTGTTTCCTCCCAAATAGTAGGCAAAGAGACATCCTGTTCAAATGTCCCCCATCATCAACCAGGGCATCATCGCCTATATTGTCCCTTATTTTTATACCATCTTGTTGAGAATTTAGCCAAACTACCTTACAATATCGCTGCCTCTGGACACATGCCAGCCCCTCCCCAAAGGACATACCCTAGACAATAGTCCATAAGTCACAAGTAAATGTAAGTTCCTGATATGACGCCCCAATAGCCCATACAATAATGTGTCTCCCCTGTATCCCACGGCCTGCCTTTTGTATACACTCTAGATAAGACATCCATATAGCTTAACCCAAAGTCTTTTTGGCTTGAATTGATGAATCTAGACTTAGTCTAGCACTGAAATAAAGGTATATGCCCTGGGTGCTGCCCTGTTCTTTGTGTTTGCACCCTTTGACCACCCGGTTTGTCCTTTGAGATGTGCCATGTGCCCCCTCCAGGATTTGTAAGTAATAAACCTATTTCACTTTCCCTTTTGATCTTTTTTTGAACTGTGGCTCACCATCTCACACTCTACTTAAATTAACAAATGTTAATTTAACAAAATTGTAACACCTGTTTATCCCATTCCAATTATCATCATGTTCTCCATGTCCTTTTTTGAACAGGGCTTTTTTCCATTTAACATGTTCTTAGGAAAGGTTTAAATCACCTAAAAATTTTGAGAATGTCTAGCCTGTCCTTTTGCTCTCAGTATCTATCTTACAGATAGATGCCAAAAATAGCCCTCAAACTCCAACTATTTCTCAACAATACTTGTCTTTATTAATTTGTTGTAGTATGTAATGTTTCATTCATGAAAAACTAATGAGGAAGCCTATAGTATCCAGCTACTAGTGATACTTTTTCTATATCCTGCCCCCTCAAAACTGTGTTCTCTCACCTCTGTTTTCATAAGACTCTGTGACTATATCTATTGTTACATGAATCATGATACTATCATTGTTTGTTTATATGTCTGTCTCTACCACTAAACTAAGGACTCTTTGTAGGCTACGCATGGGTTTCACTCATCTTTCTGCTCTTACTTCCTGGAAAATCATTCACTCAGTTCAAAGAATCATCTGAATGATTAGGCAAAAGCTGGCTGACAGCATGTATTAATAGTTCTTTGCAGACATAAATATTATCCAGTCCTACTTAATATTTGTCTAACACGTTAGAAGATACCACTAATAACCTATCAAATTTGATCATCACCACAGTTCTGTGCAGCCAGTACAACACTCCTACATCACAGTGTTTGAAAAGATTCAAAATGATGACCATGTTAATTGGTGGTGGAGCTAAGTTTGATCCTAGGTCTTAAAAACCCACTTTTTAAAAAATTATTTTCTTCAGAGAGGAGCCAAGATGGCGGAACATCATGGAAGTTTTGTGTGTCTCCCGTCCATGAAATACAGCCAGACCAACACTAAGCCATCCTAAACACCTAGAAAACTCATCTGAGGATTAACACAACAGTGCGCATAACCTGAACCACAGAATTCAGCAGGTACACGGTGCAGAGAAGTAAACTTGGGGAGCGAGAAGTTGCAGGAAGGGAGGTGCTTTTGTGAGCAGAGAGAGGACAGAGACTGGAGGTGGAGGGAGGAGAATATGGGAAAAGCACCCCTCCCCAAAAGCAGCTGGAGAGAAAGTGGAAAAGTGGAAACAGCCACAGGGACTGAACTAAAAAGGGAGAAAGGAGAGGGTTTAAATTCCATTAAGACTAAAACAGGGGAATTGCAGAGTCTGGAACTCTGCAGCTTGATACCTGGTGGTGCTCTGGTGGGAAGAATGAATCCCCAGGAGCAGAGTGGAGTCTGAGGTTCTTCAGGCCACATGGGGAGAGGTGGTTTCCCTGCTGGGAGGACACCTGGTAGACGCTGTGTGAGTCCCCAAAGGCAAAGCTACAGTGGATCGGGGAGAACAACCACATTTGCTTGTGCTGGAACAAGGTCATTAAGGGTGAAGCCTGGTGCCAAATGTGTGTTGTGATTTTCAGTAATCCCTGAAACGCTGCTGCTGCATTATCTTACAAACTTTTTCTGGGGTGGGCAGGCTCCTGGCCTCAGTCTCTGGGTGTCAGCAGCAGCATGGCCCCACAAATGTTCCTGGGTGTGGTTGGCAATAGGCCTTTGCTTAGAAGACCCTCCACAGAGGAGCAGGATGGGTCAAAGCCGCAGTCCCTCAAAAGTAAAGCGTCAGAAAAAACAGCATCAGAGACAAAACTCAGGAGGGAGGTACTACCTGGGGCTTGGTCACAGCTGTGTAAAAGCGAGGAGTGGACGGAAGCTGAAGACAAAGATCGGGTGAACGATTGCTGGTCAGGGAGAACAGAGTTCCAATACTAGAGACTGGGTAGTTGGGTGACGCCATTTTCACTGCTTCCGCGCATATGCGCCTACAGGCTCCACAACAATACACTCTGGTAGGCTAGCAGCGTCATCTAGTGGAGAACAGGGTGGTTACACTAAGCCCCGCCCAACTGGGCCAACCTGGTTCTTCAAGAACACAAGTCTCTCTGCCTGCTTAGTTTATGGACTATGAAGTGCTTCATAGTTTGACTTCTAGGGAAAAATGAAGTAATTTCAGTCGTATTTCAGTCTGTTCAGCGGTCCATTTATTCAATTTTTATTCTTTCTTTTTTTTTCTTTTTTCTCTTTTTCATTTATTTTTCTTGAGTACAGAAAGAGAAAAAATTCATTTTTACTTTCAATTTTTATTAAGAATATTTTTCTCTATTTTTTTTCTACTATATTTTTTAGTTTTCATGTAAATATTTTCAAATTCTATTGTACTTGCATAATTTCATTTTAGTCAACTTCACTGTATTCAATTTTTTCAAATTTTCCAATGATTTCCTTTTTTTTCCTTTCCCCTTTTTTCTCTATCTATCAAGCCCCTTGAAAACACACAGACCAAAACACACCTAGGATCTAGCATCATTTATTTGATTGTGTGTGTGTGTGTGTGTGTGTGTGTGTATGTGTAATTCTTTAATTTTAATATTTTTTTAATTTTAATTTTTTTTACCTCATTAATTCCTTTTCTCCCTTCAAAATGATGAAACGAATGAATTCACCCCAAAAGAAAGAGCAGAAAGAACCGACAACCAGGGATTTAACTAACACAGATGCAAGCAAGATGTCTGAACCAGAATTTAGAATCACAATAATAAGAATACTAGCTGGAGCTGAAAATAGATTAGAATCCCTTTCTGCAAAGATAAAAGAAGGAAAAGCTAGGCAGGATGAAATTAAAAAATACTATAAGTGAGCTGCAATCTCAAATGGATGCCATGGCAGCAGGATGGATGAGGCAGAACAGAGAATGAGTAATATACAGGACAAATTTATGGAGAATAATGAAACAGAAAAAAAGAGGGAGACTAAGGCAAAAGAGCATGATTTAAGAATTAGAGAAATCAATGACTTATTAAAAAGGAACAACATCAGAATCATAGAGATCTCAGAAGGAGAAGAGAGAGAAATAGGGGCAGAAAGGTTATGTGAACAAATCATAGCAGAAAACTTTCCTAACCTGGGGAAAGACACAAATATCAAAATCCAGGAAGCACAGAGAACTCCCATTATATTCAACAATAACTGAACATCAACAAAGCATATCACAAATTCACAAAATACTCAGGCAAGGACAGAATCATGAAGCAGCAAGGGAAAAAAAAGTCCTTAACCTACAAGGGAAGACAGATCAAGTTTGCAGCAGACCTATCTACAGAAACGTGGCAGGATATATGCAATGTGCTGAATCAGAAAAATATGCAGCCAATAATTCTTTACCCAGCAAGGCTGTCATTCAAAATAGAAGGAGAGATAAAAAGTTTCCCAAACAAAAATTAGAGTTTGTGACCACTAAATCAGTCCTGCAAGAAATTTTAAGGGGGACTCTCTGAGGGGAGAAAAGAAGGAAAGAAACAAATAAATAAATACCAAAAGCAACAAAGACTAGAAAGGACCAGAAAACACCACTAGAAATTCCAACTCTACAAGCATCATAATGGCAATAAATTCATATCTTTCAGTAGTTACTCTAAACATCAATGGACTCAATACTCCAATCAAAAGACATACAGTAACAGAATGGATAACAAAACAAGATCCATCTATATGCTGTTTACAAGAGACTCACTTTAGACCTAAAGACACCTTCAGATTGAATGTAAGGGGATGGAGAACCATCTATCATGCTAATGGTCAACAAAAGAAAGCCAGAGTAGCCATACTTATATCAGACAATCTAGACTTTAAAATAAAGACTGTATCAAGAGATGAAGAAGGACATTGTATCATAATCAAGGGGTTATCCACCAAGAAGACCTAACAACTGTAAACATTTATGTGCCAAATGTGAAAGCACCCAAATATATAAATCACTCACAAACATAAAGAAACTCATCGACAGTAATACCATAATAATTAAAGACTTCAACACCCGACTCACAGCAATGGACAGATCATCTCACCAAAAAATCAACAAAGAAACAATGGCTTTGAATGACACACTGGACCAGATGGACTTAACAGATATATTCAGAACATTTCATCCTAAA
Source organism: Panthera leo (assembly GCF_018350215.1). Taxonomy (NCBI): domain Eukaryota; kingdom Metazoa; phylum Chordata; class Mammalia; order Carnivora; family Felidae; genus Panthera; species Panthera leo. Next base: position 31,725,530 of record NC_056687.1, read on the forward strand.
GCAGCAGAATATACATTCTTCTCCAGTGCACATGGAATGTTCTCCAGAGTAGACCACATACCAAGACACAAATTAGCCCTCAACAAGTACAAAAAGAATGAGATCATACTGCGCATATTTTCAGACCACAATGCTATGAAACTCAAAATCAACCACAAGAAAAAATTTGGAAAGGTAACAAATACTTGGAGACTAAAGAATATTGTACTAAAGAATGAATGGGTTAACCAAGAAGTTAAAGAGGAAATTAAAAACTTCATGGAAGCCAATGAAAATGATAACACCACAACCCAAAACAGATGTTGGCACGGATGTGGAGAAAGATCTCTTTTGCATTGGTGGTGGGAATGCAAGCTGGTGCAGCTACTCTGGAAAACAGTATGGAGGTTCCTCAAAAAACTAAAAAATAGAACTACCCTATGACCCAGAAATTGTACTAATAGGTATTTATCCAAGGGATACAGGTGTGCTGTTTTGAAGGGACACATGCACCCCCGTGTTTATAGCAGTACTATCAACAATAGCCAAAGTATGGAAAGAGCCCAAATGTCCATCGATGGACGAATGGATAAAGAAGATGTGGTGTGTATATGTATATATATATATACATGTATATGTATATACATATATACACACATACATATTATGGAGTATTACTCGGCAATCAAAAAGAATGAAATATTGTCATTTGTAACTATGTGGATGGAACTAAAGGGTATTATGCTAAATGAAATTAGTCAGAGAAAGACAAATATCATATCACTTCACTCATATGAGAACTTTAAGACACAGAACAACAGATGAACTTAAGAGAAGGAAAGCAAAAATAATATAAAAACGGGGAGGGAGACAAAACATAAGAGACTCTTACATATAGAGAACAAACAGAGGGTTACTGGAGGGGTTGTGGGAGGGGGGTGGGCTAAATGTGTAAGGGGCATTAAGGAATCTATTCCTGAAATCAGTGTTGTACTATATGCTAACTAATTTGGATGTAAATTTTTAAAAAATTAAAAATAAAATAAATTATTAATTAAAAAAATATTATTTTCTTCAAAATCTTCTCTGGTATAGTAAACAACACATCCGCTTTAAAAGAATTCTTAAATTTCTTACTTTTACCAATTTTGTATTGCTGTGCAACATTTACCCTTGAACTTCGTACATGAGCATTGCAAATTTGTCCTTATACATAAATATAGTTAAACTTTATTTTTTTTATTTTTTTAAAATTTTTATGCTTATTTATAAATAGAGAGAGAGTGCTCAAGTGAGGGAGGGGCAGAGAGAGAGGGAGACAGAATCTGAAGCAGGCTCCAGGCTCTGAGCTGTCAGCACAGAGCCTGAACGCAGGCCTCGAACTCATGAGCTTTGAGATCATGACCTGAGTCGAAGTCGGAAGCTTAATCAACTGAGCCACCCAGGTGGCTCCCTAAACTTTTTTCAAAAGTGTTTCTTTGTGGGGAATAAGTGCATGAAAAGAGTGTTTGGTAAAATATTTTTTTCTCAGAATGTAAGGCTTTTGCACAGAATGATGGAGAAAGTGGAATACCCACCTTCAGAACAAATGAGATTAGAGAATACGGGGTTGGGATTCTTAAACAGGTATAAGGTCAAATGGTCAAGAAAAGGACCAGATGAAACAATGCACTGATAGGAATACTTCTCTCAAATGTGGAAAAATCAGAGTTTGGTCAGTTAAATGAACGATGGAAAACAAGAGAAGGCCTCAGATTTTTTTTTTCTTTTTCTGTACTTTGTTCTTAGGGAGACTCTTTAGGGTAACTTACCTTCCTCATTCTTAGACCATATGCTTCCAGTAAAGCTAAATCTACCCAAGGCTCCAGAACGGACTCAGACAATGGATGGCAAGCTAAGCAATGCATCCTAGCCCCTTGCCAAAGCAACTGGTTCAAAGATTGACACATGACCCAAATTGGAATAAGATCAAAAAGCGCTAATATTGGGACTTTTGTGGGAGCATGTGAGTGGGGGCTTCTCCTTTAATGCACTGTTAAAATAATGCGAAATTAAAGCTTACAGTTACTACTACAAAGACGCTTAGAATTGGGCTAATGTAGGGAAAGCAGAACTGTTTTCAAAGATGGTGACATCTTTAAAGCCTTGGGTCAAGAAATGTAAGCATTCCTGAATTTGGACTGTTAAGTTAAATAAATCTTCTATGTATTGTGATGTCAAGTTGCATTATCTGATAGTTTTAATTAAAGCTACCTAATTGACATGCCCTGAGACAAGAGCAATTATCAGAACTGTGTATTGGCAGAGATGGACAAAGTAAAACATGGAGAAAAGGGATGGACATAATATCAGAAAATTAGGCCTAAGGTTTTGCATAAAACCACATGAAACATGTATGAGAGGAATCAGGATGGTAACAAATTACCAGGACTCTAATAATAGGGATTAAATAAATGTTGGTTCTCTTCTCTCTCTTGAAATATGACCCCTTAATGAACTAGAAGCACTTAGTGATAAAGTAAAAGAAGGCTATTCCCCATGCTCTTTGCATTCATTTAGTTAATGAATTACCCAGGTAATCTAAGGCCAAACTTTCTTACTAGGACACAGCATTCACTGTGAATGGGTTACAGGTGAAGTGAAATATTGATCGTTTCCGTTCTTGGTACTGCTAGAAGCTGGAACAATGGACAAAATTCCATTGGAATTTTATATATGTTATATACCTATATTATATATTATATAATAAACACAGTAATCATTTATTTTGAATTCATCACCTACTTTCTAATGCCAGATGTTATTTCTATTCACATTTTATTCATGATAACTACTCTCACATGGCCACACTTAGATAGAAGGAATGCTAGGACATCGAGTCCCTAGCTGGACAGCCACTTGTCAGAAACAACTATCCTATCAAAGGGAAACATAAAATTCAAGCTATCCAGCTTTGCCACAAGGGCTTGAGCCATTAGCTAGTTATTTCTAGCCATGAGCAAACATAACCTTCTACCCATGTGTATCTTTTAAACATCTTGATTTTCAATGTGGGCCATGATGTGAAGTTTGAAAAGCATCAATCTAAGACATAAGTCACTGCTACCCATAGACTTGACATTTTTCTGTTTGTTGATTCTCAAACTTCCAAATCCTCCAGGTACTCCATCGTTGTGGATTTGGCTCAACTCCGTTTGTGACACTTCACTTTTCTCCCTTTACCATTTGTGTTATCATGCCACCACTCCGATTTCTTTCTCTCTTCAACTTGCCTCTGTCCATTAACCACCCAATGCTTATCAATTTCTCTTTATCTTTTAACTATTCTGGAACCTAGATCTCTGTCAAAGTGCGTTTCCATTCATCTTGTCATGGGAAAACACAGCACTCGACAGGGAAACCAATGACTGTCATGTAGTTCTTCAGGTACAAAATAGGAAAATTACTGTTCTAAGTTTTTAATGTCAACATTTATTCATCTTTTAACATGTAAATGGTTACATTGGCAGGGATAGATGAAAACATGTGGATGCCTTTATAGAAGCTTCTCCTATGCAGTAAAAGTAATTAAAAAATTCTTTATCCCTTTCTCAGTTTACCAAGTATATCATACTTCTAAATATTTCCTTTATGCAAGAGAATAAGCATAGAATGTATTCTGTGTATATTAGCTATTCTGGCTACCTCCCATAACAAATAAACCCACAATTTCTGTGACTAAACACATTATAGAAGATAATTTTTTGTTCATATACAGTTCAATGCTCCGTGTTCCTTGTTATGGGAGAAGGAGTCGACTCCACACGGTCATTTCATTCAGGGATTCAGGCCTCCGATATTGGATCACCTTCAACATTTTACTTCCAAGATCATTCTGAGAATCACTATCCAACAGACAATAGTGGAAGAGCATGAAGAATCTCACGTAGGAGGATCTTGGTGCCAGACATGAAGGGACCACATATCATATCTACTCTCCTCCAACTGGACCAAATGCTGTCCTTCAACCCTAAGTGTAGAAGAGACTGCAAATGTAATTTGGCTGTGGAAATGGGTTTAGGGTGCAGCTAGTGCACTTGGCCTTTAACTTAAAAAAAAAAATCTTATTCATTTGCCTTGCCCAGTATATTAAATTCAGGTTTCAGAGTCTTTAGCCCAGCATCAATTCCCACCTCAATCTTAACAAATTAATTTCTCGTTATGTCCTGCAAAGACCTTCCTTGTCATCCAAACTAATTTACTTTCTGTCCACCAGTCCTATTTACTATGCACTTCATAAGTTATTTCAATTTAATCCATCTGGATATATATCCTTTATTTTTCTATCAAACCCTAATCTCTACATCCTTAAAACATGATATAAAACCCATCTTTTCTAGAAGATTTTTCAAGATGAATAAAGCTATATCCTTGATCATATTCATGTATATGACCCCTCAGTATACTAATTTCCTCTCTCCTTTATTCCCTCATATTTCTGGGAGTCTTGAGAAGGGTAGGAATTAAGGGCATGAATTCATAGACAAGCTCCATAATGTGTTATGTTGCTCAGAGTATAACCCTCCATTAAATTCTTTTGATGGCATCTTATTTTGTCTAATGTCTATGAACTCCTTCATAAGCTAATGCTACATCTCATCCTAGCCTATCAAATCTCTTGGTGATTGTTTAATTTTTCATTGGATCTGCCCATAATTCTATTCTTCCAATTCATATTATTTAGAATAGGTGGGAGTCGATCAGAAATTTGGGGAACAAAAACACAAAGCTTCAAAATAAATTTTTAAAGATTAGAAAATCTTTTCTTACTGTATTGAAGCACTTCAAAATCTGCGTATATGTGCATATACAAATGCACACATACAAATATATTGGAGATACAGGTCTTATAGATGCCTCTTTAAAGCTATTCCTTTTACCTTTTTGGCTATCTATGGCTTTACACTGAATAGCTTACCCAAAAGAAACACTTATATATATATTTTTTTGATGGTTTCTAAAAACTAACTTTCTTAAAAAATGAGGGTATAGGCTAGAGGATTTATTTGTGAATTTAAGAACATCTGCACACGTTGTGTGAATGTAAGTAGAAAGTGAAGAAAACAAAAAAGACACTTAGCAAAAATAAAAGGTCAAACATGCCAGAGTATTAAAAATGAAACCTACCTATTCTACTAAATGCTTCATGTGATCATTAGGGGTTGTGTGAAATTCTTTAGAGTGTTCTCCCTTCAAGTTATGGTTTTTCACATGAAATATTTTCAGTATCATACACACGAATTAGAGATAATTTTCTTCTAGACCTGGAATACGTATCTCTGCTCCAAGTGAAAACATGGTAGGCCAAATTCCCTCATCAGTTAGATTTTCTGACATAAATCTTGAGTCTTAATCTCTCACCTCAATGCTAAACCCCATATTTATCATTTCTTGTTAAAGTGAATACCAGGATAAGTTTTGCTGGGTGGATGTGCTGGCGCTTAAAAGCTTTGTTAGGGGAGGGGCAGATGCTTCTCCGGAGACAGTAAGGGAGAATACAGCACATGCTACAGTGACTGGCTTTAGCCGCAACCATGCCAATGGGTCTTAAACCATGCCTATGCTAAGCAAATGTTTTCTTTTCTTTTCTTTTCTTTTCCTGAGAGTGATTTGCAGAGCTGTTTCCCCTTAGGATCATTTAGAAAACATCCAAAATCTGATTCCCCTGGCCTTTCTGCATCTCAGTATGAACAGTTGGTGGTCTGATTCAGAGCCCCCCCAAATACTAACTGGACGTCGTAACTTTGCCATCCTCTCTCCAAGAGGGCTTTCTTAAAATTCACATGATTTCATCTCTCCTTAAAGGTCTTTAGGCCAAAATGAGTTGGAGCTAAAAACAAACAAACAAACGAATAAACAAACAAAAAACCCCGCTTATCAAATCACTCCTAAAACTTGACTTTAGAAAATGGGAAAAGTCCTTCTAAAAATCCAGCTTCTTGGGGCGCCTGGGTGGCTCAGTCAGTTGAGCGTCCGACTTCGGCTCAGGTCATGATCTTTCAGTTCTTGAGTTCGAGCCCCGTGTCACGCTCTGTGCTGACAGCTCAGAGCCTGGAACCTACTTCGGATTCTGTGTCTCCCTCTCTCACTGCTTCTCCCCCACTTGCACTCTGTATCTCTCTCTCTCTCTCGTTCTCTTTCAAAAATAAAGATAAAAAAATAAAACAAAAATAAAAATCCAGCTTCTTTAGGGGTCCCTAGGTGGCTCAGTCAGTTAAGCTTCGAACTCTTGATTTCTGCTCAGGTCATGATCTCATGGTTTATGAGATTGAACCCTACATCGGGCTCTGCACTGACAGCACGGAGCCTGTTGGGATATTCTCTCTCCCTTTCTCACTGTGCCTCCCGTGTGTACTGTCTCTTTCTCCATCTTGAGATTAAAATAGCTCAAATTGTTTATCAAATTGATCATTTATTTTTATTTTGAGAAGTTTATTTTAAATATTTTATTTTAATATAATTTATTGTCATATTTGGTTTCTATAAAACACCCAGTGTTCATCCCAACAGGTGCCCTCCTCAATGCCCATACCCACTTTCCCCTCTCCCCCAACCCCTATCAACCCTCAGTTTGTTCTCAGTATTTAAGAGTCTCTTATGGTTTGCCTCCCTCCCTCTCTGTTACTTTTTTTCTCCCTTCCCTTCCCCCATGGTCTTCTGTAAGTTTCTCAGGATCCACATATGAGTGAAAACATATGATGTCTATCTTTCTTTCCTTATGTCACCTAGCATAATACCCTCCAGGTCCATCCACATTGCTGTAAATGGTCAGATTTCATTCTTTCTCATTGCCAAGTAGTATTCCATTATATATATAAACCACATCTTCTTTATCCATTCATCAGTTAATGGACATTTAGGCTCTTCCCATAATTTGGCTGTTGTTGAAAGTGCTGCTATAAACATTGGGTACATGTGCCCCTTTGCATCAGCACTCCTGTACCCCTTGGGTAAATTCCTAGCAGTGCTATTGCTGGGTCATAGGGTAGGTCTATTTTTAAATTTTTGAGGAACCTCCACACTGTTTTCCAGAGCGGCTGCACCATTTTGCATTCCCACCAACAGTGCAAGAGGGTTCCCGTTTCTCCACACCCTCTCCATCATCTAGTCCCTTGATTTTATTTTAAATATTTTAAAACATATTATTTTCCTAACAATAGAAGTAAGAGTGTTTTTTTTGATTTTGGTTTTTGTTTGTTTGTTTGTTTGTTTTGGAATAGAACATATCCCTACTTTTGAAAGAATTAATTCACTGGTAAGCATTTACTAAACACCTAACAAATGTGTATCACTCTTGTACTCAGCTCTGTGGAAAACAGAACAGAATCTGAAACTTATTTTTTCAATAAAGGTAGGTAAAAATAGATATTAAGATAATATTACAGAACTAGTGAATAAACATCAAAAAATGATGGGCATAAAGTAATTATCTAAGAGTTTTGAGAAAGGAGAGAGTAAGTGGCTAACAGTACTGAGGAAAAGCAAGAGGAGTGAAGAAGTGGGAGACTGGCAACAAGGCACTATTGTGCATTAATTACTGTTCAGGAGCCTAGATTTCTTGTTGGGAAGGAACAGAGGATAAAATTGGATCATTAGAAAGACACATGCAAAACTGAGGAATTTAGACATTATTCTGTAGAAAACCGAGAAACTGGTTAAAAGAAGGGCAACTGAGGCATGTAGTTAATTTGCTTGAAATAACAATGGCTTATACATCTACATTTTACAAAGTGTCTGAAAATATGCAGAGCAAGTGACTGGTGGGGTATGCATAAGAACCTGGAAACGAGTTTGTTCTGGGAGAATTAATTAATTAATTCAAAGCATCTGAGCAGGTATATGCAAAATAACCTCAAAGAAGCCAAACAGCTTCAGTCTAAAGCAATCTAATTGAATCCATTAACATTTCTAAAGAAAAGAAGGTCTCTACCAGCAGTTGAAAAACAAAGAAAAAAGTGAGAGAATAGGCAGCACCACCTCAAGCTTTGCCCAGGTTAGACTGACCCTTGCCAGGTGTGTTTTTACCTGGAAATTAATGTTTCCACTACACCTATGTTGACATTTGACTCATAGAACTCTCCTAGAATTTATGCTACTTTCACAAAAACCCATGTGTTACAATTGCCATATGATTTTCTTACTGGGAAAGAATAAGAGGCCAAAGTGTTCACCAACTATTCCCTGTGGTATGTTAACGAATCTTTATTCTGAATTTTAGATCCCTCTCTTAGGAGATTAGCTAGTGTGAATTTGCCTGAAGAGTAAAAACTGCCATTTACAGGGCTCTTTGGATGGGTAAAGCCTTGTACTAAGGCCTGATGGGGTTCAAGTTGTATCCCAAAACATGGCACCTTGGTACACTGTTAACTGAAGAAATTTAAGAAATAGGTGCCAGGAAGGACTTTCGGAACTTTCCCTGAAGCAACTCATAGGGCCTGCATGGGAGAGGTGCCTTCTATAGCTGGAGGAAAGGAACATCCTTATTTCTAAAGACTGAGGAAAGTCAGGAATGCCAAGAAGAATCTAAACAAACAGGCCTTTTAAATTTCCCTCCACTTACTATACTCAGCTCATACCCTTTTCCCTATCACATTTTCCCACAACTTTCCACTCCATCAAACCTAGCATAAAAATGCTCGGGCCCAACTGCTTCTTTGGGTCCTAATCTTTTTCCGAAGCCTGCTGCTTTTTGCAAAACTTACGTTATATGTTATATGTTTTTATGTTAATTTGTATGCTTTTCTCTTGTTAATCTGTCTTTTGTTACAAGAGCCCCAAATGAGAACTTAGAAAGATGAAGGGAAAAATATTTTTTACTCTCTTACAAGACTTTATGATATTAATTTATTTAATTCTGCATTATTCTATAAAGTAGATCCTATTATTCCCATTTTCCTGATTAAAAAACAATAAAATTGAGGGGCGCCTGGGTGGCTCAGTCGGTTGGGTGTCCAACTTTGGCTCAGGTCATGATCTCATGGCTTATGAGTTTAGCCCCACAACGAGTTCTGTGCTGACAGCTCGGAGCCTGGAGCTTGCTTCTGATTCTATCTCTCTGTTCATCCCCTGTTCATGCTCTGTCTGTCTGTCTCTCTCTCTCAAAAGTAAGTAAACATTAAAAAAAAAACCAATAAAACTGAGAGGTGCCCAAGTATGCAAAACTGGCTCAATATTGAAACACCAAATAATGTAATCCACCCTGTCAACAAACCAAAAAAAAAAAATTTACACGATTATATCAATAAATGCAGAAAAAGGATTTGATGAAATCCAACAGCAATTTGTGATAAAAAATATCAGTAAACTAGAAAAGTATACATACTGGGAAAGAAGAAATAAACCTTTGTTTATAGATGACATGATCATCTATATAGAATATCTAAAATATCAACAAAAAATAGTATCAAAAAATATAGGTTAATATATAAATGTCAATAACTTTCCTATATATCAGCAATAAACAAGTAGAACTGGAAATTAATAACCTAATACCATTTATATTAGTACTCAAAAAATGAAATATTTAGGTATAAACATAAAAAAGTGTGTATAAAATCTATATGAGAAAAACTATAAAATGATAAATGAAATCAAAGAAGAATTAAGTAAATGGAGAGATATTCCATGTTCATGAATAGGGACTCTCAATATTGTCAAGATGTCAGTTCTTCCCAACTTGATCTATAGATTCAATGTCATAGCAACCAAAATCCCAACAAACTATTTTGTGGATATTGACAAACTGAGTCTAAACTTTATAAGGAGAGGGAAAGACCTAGAATAGCTAATTCGATATTGAAGAAGATGTACAAAGTTGGAGGAATGTCACTACCTTACCTCAAGATTTAATATAAAGCTACAATAATCCAAACAGTGTGGCATTGGTGAAAGAATAGACAAATAGATCAATGTAACAAAATAGAGAGTCCAGAAAGAGACCCTCTTTCATATAATCAACTGATAAAGGGAATTCATTGGAGCAAATATAGCGTTTTTTAAATTTCTCACCTCAGAGTGTAACTGAGCAACAAAACTTTCATGCCTTATGAAAAAGAGCACAAGCCCAGTGAAATTTTCCCTCTTTACTCCTCCTCCCTCTCTCTCCTTCTCCAAGTTAGAGATCTTAGGACTTTCCTAGGGCAAGGGAAATAAATATTTCATGGTTTATTTTTCAAAGTAGGAACTGCAAACCTTCTTTTCCTATGCCTTAGGTGACAATCTAAATTAGAGTAAATGTGTATATATCCTTTAGCATCAGAGATAATTATCTTGATCTATAGGTTTCAACATGTCTACAACATCCCATGACTGATCTTATTTAACTGTATATTGAAGTATGTACTTGTGAGTTAGAATCAGCTGGAAGGCCGACACTGTAGCCCTACATGTTTTTAAGATAGGTCAATTTTCTATCCTCCAAACAACTAACAAATGAATCACAGCTAAAGCAATTTTTCAAAAGGTCTGTTTGTACTTGATCAGCCTGATTGTAGGTAGCTGTGTGTATGTGAGTGAGACATCAAACACATAATTTTCTGCTTTAGTGTTTATTCTTATAAAGCCTAACTCTGAACTTTTTGGTGACTTTCATGGACTCTGTTTTATTCTTTCTACATTCAAAATTCGACAGAAGACTTATGTTGTAAAGAAGATGGAAAATCCCAAATCAACCTAAAAGTATATAAACGGGACAATAAGAGGAGGAAAATCAGGCTAATAATAGAGGCGATCATTGGGACAGATATAGCCGACCTTCTTATTACAGTGTAGAATATGAAGAAACATGTAGAACCACATGCATATATTTATATCAAATAGTTCCTCTTAATCCAGGTTGAGAGACTTCATTCTACATATTTTGAGTGCTGAGGTAAGTAAAATATATTTTTTCTCTTTCATTTTGGAGGCTGGAAACAAGCCTATTTGGCACTGTCTCCCACAGATACAGACAGGACTAACCAGGCTTACTGAAGAAATGAGCTGATGTTGGCAGAGGGGTGGGTCTGTAATACCAATTGCTTACTGGTCTATGAGTGTAATGATTAACATTTGGCCTCTTGTTCTTTCATTTACTACTGGGACTTTTTAGCCTTTGATCACCTTTCTATTTCACCAGTTGCCCTTTAGTTTCACAAATTATTCATACACACTACATTTGGGTTTTCCTTTCATCTTTCTCGCCCATTGTTCCTTCTATTGCTAGCTAATGTTTATTGAATTATTCAGTAATTTAGGGAGACCCCCTAAAGTGTAATGTTTTCAGAGGCTCATTTTTCTTCATCGAAGGCCATACAGATAACACTAAAATTTGCCACAAAACACCTGGTACTAACTCTGGCTTTTAGATCTAGAATACTCAGAGTTAATATTAAAACTGTGAGGAATCTATTATCACTATACGAAAGATTTTAAGGTCAAGAAAAATTGATGTTTTTTAATTCTAAAGACATTAAATATCGTGATTAGTGTCTATAAATAACATCTACAAAATTTGGTTAAATAACTTGGAATACCATTGCTGTGTGCCTTAGAAGAGATCATGTTAGTTATTCATTTGAAAAAAATTAATTCCAGGAAGAGATTCTGAAACATTGAACCATAGGCTCAGCCAGATCATAAATCTCTTTTAAAGTATTTCACATATTTTAAGTATCAAATAATACACCAGTTACTGTGTTAGACATTTAAACCTTCATCATATTAACATTCTACAGCCACGAGGTACATTTTATGAGGTTGTACTTTATACAACAGGAAACTGAAATCAGGTAACTCAAATAACAAACCCAGTCAACACAGCTAGGTAGAAGCGCTTACATTGGAATCCGCATATTATAGTCTACACAGACCATATATTTCCATCACCCCACACTGCCGCCCTTAGCTAGGTAGAGCCTAAACCAGAACTTCTATTTCTCCCTTTAAAAATTCTTTTTTACATGATAGTATTTATAACTAATATTTTATTACTTCTCACTAGTGTTTTTTTTTATTCAAATGAACGTGTATAATGTTCCAATACTTAAATGATGCTACAAAGCTCTAAAAACGACAATAAAAAGCAGTACCTTACTCACCTCCATATCCAAGTCCCGCCATGCAATTGCTTCTTTTCACATTTAGGACACATTCTAAATAGTATGTTTATTGATTTTTGGCCTTTCAAAGTTTAGAATTTACTTATTTATTTTGCAGTATAAAAAGCTTAGCCCTTTTACACTAATCATTCCCTAAATATACATTTTTCTTCCATCATTATGTCTAGATGAAACTTTTAAGTGGATATTTTACCTTATTTCCACATTAAAAATATTGTTCACAGAGGTGTCATATGATATACTAGAACAACATTCCCTTTTCTTATATAAATTTTGTACAATTTTACTGTTACTAATGTTTATTAATAATGATCATTTTTTTCCATTTTCTCTATATGTATTACTTGCGGTATGTTGTATCCTATCGGTTTCACTCTGCGATCATATAGGCTTTATATTTCTCACATCTGAACAGTCAGCTATCATCTGCAAAGTCTGCCTGCTGTATTTACCTCAAGAATTGCTTAAATTTTATTATTGGCCCTAATCTCCTCCCTATTCTCTTTGCCCATGCAGTTTACATATAAATATAAATATATATTTATACATACACATATGTGTGTCTATGTAGGTGTATACATATGTACACACACATATAGACACACACATGTATACACACACACACACACACACATATACCTTTTACCCCTTTTATTTTTATTTCAGTGGAGTTTTGAGGAGAGGTTAGAATAAATGTGTTTTCAACCAGCTGTGTTTAATCACAAGCCCAGTATACCCTGAAATTGTCTTTAGCACATAATTTAGCACTCACCACAGCAGCATAAAATGCGTTTTGTATGATAATTTGTTATGCTTTTACAACACAGAACAGAGAGCTTATTTTATATTATCTTTGAATCTACATTTGTATTGAGCACACCACATTTTGCAGAATAGCCACTTTATAAATTCTTATTGTTGGCAATCAATGCAGCAGTCGACCAATTCATCCTGCCATTCCTAGAATCTGAAATATAAAAAATGAGAGGGCTAGTGGCAGAAAGAGTCCTTCTTCATGAATTAGGTAGAATCCAAAAGCAAAAGCATCTCCTTTTAAAGTTGGATTTGTTTTAATATTTACATTTTATATATTTTCAAAATAAATTTGAGATTTTTAAATGCTTTATGACAAATTATATGGAAAAAGGACTTTGCTATTTTCTAACATAAAACAACTAAGCTTATTTGATTTTTAGTCAATTTGCCATTGAGCCGAGTTTCAGCAGGATAAATTATTCCTCTGTTCAGTAAAATTGTTGGCAATTATGTTAAAGGAGAACAGAAAGGATTAAATAAAAATTTTCTTTACAGCTTCTCTTTTGATATAGCAGGACCAGCTTTTAGAAGAAACAAGCATGCAAGAACTTGTTTTCGTATCAATATATGAAGCTGAAATTCTAAACTGTTTATAAAACTTCATCTCCAATTTTAGGAAATAATATTTTCTCTTCAATATAAAGATAATTTGAATTAAACAAAAGGTATATACATCAGAAAATGCAGTCTCCCAAATACTTTTTCCATTTATTTCATATCATGGTCCCAGTTGAATTTTATAATATGAAAATGGAAGACAAGCTAAAATATCAGTAAAATATTATCTTATACTTTTTACAAGATTATTTAGGATTATTTTTTTAGGATTTATTTTAGGGTTTTTAGGATTATTTTATAATCTAATTGTATTGTCCATGGTTTTAGACTCATCACCCAAAATGTGCTAGCAGCAAACCTAGTAAACTGCCTTCTTAGATTACATTAATAAGTAATTTGAGAAGGTTGGCACTCCAAATGAAAAGTGATTCTTTCCTTCTCTCTGATTTTCTTACCTAAGAAACACGGCTAATATCAAGCGAACCTATTTTCAAATACTGAGAGACAAACAGAATTAGGGTCACCCATCATCTTCTTTGCCTATAATTAAATTAAAATGCAGAATAATTTACTGTTAAGGTGGATGAGAGAAAGTTAACCAAGTTCAGGAGAGGTGCAGTTCTGCTTTATACATGAAATGTGGATTGTTATGGTTGTAAAGAAAAGAGAATATTCAGCATAAGGGTCTACATAGAGAGTAGTTCAGAGCATGAGCCATGTGGACAGATGGTCTTGCTTCAAATCCTACTTCTACTATATCCTAATCCTATGACCCAGAACAAGCCTTTGAACATCTCTAAAGCTCTTTCTGCATTTATAAAATATGGCAAATAGTACCCAGTTCATGGAATTGTCGGGACGATTAAATGAGAACACATGTGACACAACATTCTGTTGAAAACCTACAGAAGAAATATTAACTTCCACTATTAACAATTGCACTCATTAATTCAACAAATACTTTGTGCGTGCTTTATTATATGTTACACAGGTACCATTCTAGCTGTTGTGCACATAATGGTGTTAAATTTATTAAACAAGGAGGCCATTAGATGGAGGTGACTCTAATGCCTGAATGGCCTATGGAAGCAAACCAGAAATTAAGTCTGCATATGCTTCAAGGTTAAGAAATCAAAACCTAAGGATAACCAATTACAAAGAGCCAATTGGACTTTCCCAAATAAGGCAACCCCTTAGGCTATAGCAATTTCCTTGCTTAGCTTCTGTGTCTTCTCTATAAAAGTGTTGCCCCCAGATCTTGTTGCAGGAGGACTTCTAACCACTTCCAGTTTTGCACTGCCCATTCAAATAGATTTTTGCTCAAATAAACTTTAAAATGCTTAATATGCTTCAATTTGTCTCTTTTTAAGATTTTTTTTTTAATTTTTAGAGAGAGGTTTGTGTGTAAGTGGGGGAGAGGGGCAGAAAGAGAGAGAGAATCCCAAGCAGTTTCCACACTGAGCACAGAGACCGACACAGGGCTCAATCTCACAACCCTGGGATTATGATCTGAGCCGAAATCAAGAATCAGATGCTCAATTTACTGAGCCACCCAGGTGCCCTCCCTCAGTTTATCTTTTAAGTGTAATGAATAAATATTTGTTTTTGGCCTTGGGGAGGCT
Organism: Panthera leo; assembly: GCF_018350215.1. NCBI lineage: Eukaryota > Metazoa > Chordata > Mammalia > Carnivora > Felidae > Panthera > Panthera leo. The sequence goes on from NC_056687.1 coordinate 31,740,642, forward strand.
ATATTCTAGTGAGAATATACAAACAATGAACAATAATTAAATATAAAGATAACAGTGTGAGAAGTGCAACAGAGAAAACAAAGCAGGATAAAAATAAGCATTTCTTGGAGCACCTGGGTTGCTCAGTCAGGTAGGTGTCCGACATCAGCTCAGGTCATGATCTCACAGTTCGTGAGTTTGAGCCCCAGGTCAGGCTCTGTGCTGACAGCTCAGAGCCTGAAGCCTGTTTCGGATTCTGTGTCTCCCTCTCTCTCTCTGCCCCTCCCCTGCTTGTGTTCTCTTTCTCTCTCTCTCTCTCAAAAATAAATAAACATTTAAAAAAAATTTTAAGTAAAGATGTCTCTTATAATTTCTTGAGATTTCCCCAACTGTGTATAGCTGGCAACTCAATCCATCCAAGTGTATTTATTAAGGATGTATGATAGACCTGACTTAGTTCTAGGTACTGTGAACAAAAGATATAAAAATGCCTGCCCGAAAGGAATTTACCTCTAGTTGAATATGAGAACCAATCTATCCCCATCCACAGCTTGGAAACTACTTACTTCCTACATAGCTTATTGCCTACACAAACAGGACTTGACCATTCCATTGTCTTCATGAGTAAAACTTTACTATTCAAAGAGATTCTCACCCAGGTAAATAAATTTATTGTTCATTAGAAGAACTTTTCCAAAAAGATCCATCAACTCTTTATTGGGAAAAATCAACAGTTTACCCTCTAAAACTCTTTGGTCTCCTCAAAAGTTGTGCCTTGCTTTATACACCAATCCTAAACTGCTATATCATGATATTTATCCAAATCTAATCAAACCTACCCCTCCACCCTTCAGCCTTAAACCAGACTTCAAAATGTCAATAAACCCAAGCTTCCTTTCTTCCTCCAAGATGCTCTAAATTATTTTAATGTAGTATTTCCTCTTACCACAGTAAATAATACATTTGGCTTGTTTTATCAATAAGTTGCATTGGTGACATTTAGAGAACTATCACTCAAAGGGAAGTAGATGAAAAATATCTCTGTGGGTGCTGTTTTGTCATAAAACATGGTCCACTAAAAAAAAAAAAATGAGGTTGGGGCACCTGGGTGGCTCAGTTGATTAAGTCAATTCAGCTCACGTCATGATCTCATGGTTCATGAGTTGGAGCCCCGTGTCGGGCTCTGTGCTGACAGCTTGGAGCCTGGAGCCTGTTTCAAATTCTGTATCTCCCTCTCTCTCTGCCCTGACCCCACTCACTCTCTGTCTCTCTCTCAAAAATAAATAAACGTTTATTTATTTATTTATTTATTTATTTATTTATTTATTTATTTTAATGAGAAAGGAGATTGTGAAGCAAATGCTGGAGTGAGCTGCAGATCAATGAGCAATGGGAAAGCAATAGTGGTGAGATAGTAGACAGGTTGGTATGGAGGCAGAGAAGTAGATTTTTAGGAGTCATTATAAGAACTTGGTTTTTGCTCTAAATTTGGAAGCCATGGGAGCCTTAAGCACAGTGGCAACTGTGCCTCAACATTTAAGCAAGATTACACTGGCTGCTGGTTGGGAAGTAGTCTAGGTAGAAGGTTAAAATTTCAAGCTAGGAAGACCAACTGGAAGGCACTTGGCAATAATCTAGGTGAGAAACAAAAGTAGCTGGATTAGACAGGTGGGGTTGGATAGCAGTGGAAGTAGAAAAAAGAGTTCAGTGCCTAGAAATATTTTAAGAATAAAGCAGATGGAATTTCCTAACAATATGTGTTTGTGTTTGAAAGATAAAGGAGTTACAGCCTTTCTTTGTCAGTTCTTATTTACAAGCCAAATGAGATGAGATAGAATTTGCCAATAGATTTTACAACATGGCAGGCATTGGTGGTGATAAAGACACTCTCCTTTTGTTACTGACTCCAAGTTAGTTCCACTCTAGCATTACAGGACACAAAGTCAAGAGGCAAGATGCTGGAGTAAGGAAGTGACTCTACTCAGAAAGCCAGCAAACCAAGGAGATGGCAAACTATTGTATCACAAGTACCATCTTCCTGAGATAAGATTTGAGTTTCTTTTATTTAATAAGAGGGGGCAAGTGAGAGGGGATTAGAGTCAAAAGGTGACTGACATCGGTAGACCTCTGAGGAAGCCTGTGTAATTTCCTTGCCCTTGGTCATTTACATATAGGAATTTGGTCATGTCATTCCTGTAAATCTTTTTTTGTTTTTAATTTTTTGAGTATAGTTGATAATGTTACAATAGTATCAGATGTGCACCTTAGTGATTTAACAAGTTTACACATTAAGTAACTACAAGCATAGCTAGCATCTGTCCTATCATAGCACTACAACATCATTAACTATATACTTTATGCTGTGTCCTTTATTCCCGTGACTTATTAATTCCATAATGGAATTCCATTAATTCCATAACTGGAAGCCTGTATCTCCCTCTCCCCTTCAACTACTTTGCCCAACCCCCACTCTCTTCCCCTCTGTAAATCCTGAACATAGCACAGTCATTTCTGTACATGTTTCCTTATTTCCTCGGGTAAGGTAGATTTGGGGTAAAAAGCAGTTTTTGCAAATCCTCACTGTAGCATACCTACGTGCAGGGTTAAGCAGAAGTTTCTAAGCTATAGGTCAGAGCAGCAAGGGATATAGAAGTAATATGGAGTTATATATGATAAGTTTCTCCTGCTACACTTCCCCACTGCCCAAGGTCCATTGCATAATTGTCGTTTCTCATCTGACCGCTTCCTGCTGGACAGGGTTGACAAGGGGAAATCGTGAAATGGAACCATTTGACTTGACTTATGAATTATTTCTTAGTGCTTCTTTTTGGCATTGGGATCTTAGAAATAACCATAAGCATTTTTAGGAAAACAAAAGGAAGACACAGGTTAATAGTTGGTGCATGTTATTAACCTGAATTCTAAGTGCTACCCCCAATAGGATATTTAGACGCCAGGCTCAAAGCATCCTCAGACGGAATAGCAACAGGCAGTGACAATCTGATGGCTTTTTCTGGTTTGTAGTTCAAATGTCTCTGGTGATCCTTGAGTGGCCCACAGAACAACAGATTGTCTACACATGAGCTACTGTGGCAATTTCTCTCAAGTTTACCTCAAGTTGTCTAGCTTAGGCCAACAGAAAACTTTCAAAAACAATCAGAACTAGAATCTAACATCCACAAAAGTGCGTTGATACATTTTTTTCTCTCTAAAGTCACCTTCATTTCTGTCGAAGATGACCAAATTAAGACTAATTTGTTTGGTAAGTCCAGTTTTAACAAACATGGCCTAATTATTTACATAAGCACAGTAAGAACAGTGATTGAAATGGGTTTTTAAAATCTGCTTTGCTGAATTTTATAAGGAATTTCAGATTGAACTTTTAATAGCCTCTCAAGGCCAGAAGCCAAGCCAAATATTTGCCATTAGGTTTGCCTGTGACACCTATAAATTTAGATGAAATGAATTCCTCTTGAGGTCTCCAAAATATCTTGAAGTTCCTATACCTGCCAGGAAGTAACATTCTTTACTCACTTGATAAGATTGCTGAGAACTTTGTAAGCAAGGTATCAGGCCAGCATCTCTCAGGGCCGTATTAGCTCCATAAAGTCAACTTAGTTCCTCAAAGCTGTCTGGTTATATCTGAGTCTATGGTTATATCTGAGTCTATAATATATATATAATATATGTATTATATTACAACCAGTGTCCCATTATAAAGAGAATGGATTCTTATTAAACTTAATGCAAACAATTTTCATTGCTATGAAAAAGAAAACTCGCTGAGAATTTCTGAATTCTGGAGAGTTCAGGTTGAGAGAAAAGATAAATGTTTCAATTTGTTGACAAAGGAATATTTTATCTAATTTCTATTTTATCAAAATCTGGAAAAGCAAACATTAGAGAACGAGCAATATTTTAAACAAGAGTCATAAAAACGAGCATCCTTTTTTCTCAATTCATGTAGTCCCATGTTACTAATTCTTGTTCTGTTTAAATGCAGTTTTTCCATTAGTTCTAGAAATTCTTAGTTTAGCCTTATGATCTTAAAGGTATCAGAGAGCTGTATTTGTCAGTTCTTTTCATGAATCTCCTTGAAGCTGAAACACATTTGCAAGAGCATCAGAATGAAACAACAATTATAAATGACGAAAGCCTCAAAAATCACCATGGTTAAAAACCTGATGACAGTTCACTACGATGTAGTCAACAAGGAAACTTGGCTATTTTTGTGACACGTGACATTTCAATAATTAGAGCTACATGTGGTGACATTATACTAGGACATATTAAAACTTGAAGAATTTTATATAATTTCTGGAACACTTACCCACACAATATAACCTAAGAAGGTTTATTATCATTTGTTTGGCAATGCTTCCTATGTAAATTAACATACAAAATAAATAAGCCTAATTAGTCAAAATGACTTCATTTAGAATTTGAATTTGGGGGAATTTAAAAACCTCAGAAAGTTCTAAGGCACATGCTAAATAGGATTACAGATTATTATAAAACTTAGTATCTAATTATCTATTTAACTAAGGTGGCAATAAGAGTTTCTATAGAAGGTTATATAATTGTTAGCAAAATTCATCTCCTTTAGTATTGATAAGTTTTCATTTTCTTAAGTAATCCAAGACCTGATGAAGACAAAATAGAGAAACTTTATTTTGGGGCAGATAAAGGAAAAAAAAAACTTTGTAATCAGTTCTCAAGAGCCAACCAATAATCCAAGAAAACTATTGAACAGAAAGAAAAACCAAATTCCAATCTTATACCAGTGTACTTTTGGACGAGATTGGGTACATTCAGGGTGGTATGGCTGTAGACATACCAGTATACTTTGAAAACTTATTCCAAACTTGGTCAGTCGTGACCAGGCATAAAATTTTCCAAAGATTCTCCTTCACAAAACTTCCACAACTTTGTTTCATTCAGATTTTGTCCCAAGTTTTCCCTTTCTAAACAACCAGTCTCATTTTAGGGTAAAATTACTTTCTTTTCCCTCAACCAAAAGTTATTCTCATTCCTTAGACCTTTCTTACATACCTCCTACTTTCCTAGATACAGAGTTGCTTTCCTTATTTAAAATCTTTTAAAGTTTATTTATATATGAGAGAGATGCAGAGACAGAGAGACAAAGCAAAGCAGAGAGAGAGGGAGGCAGAATCCGAAGCAGGCTGCAGGCTCTGAGCTGTCAACACAGAGCCTGACGCGGGGCTCAAAAAACTCGGGAGCCCTGAGATCATGACCTGAGCTGAAGTCAGATGCTTAACTAACTGAGCCACCCAGGTGTCCCTGCTTTCCTTATCATTTTAAAGTTATCAACTACAGGGGCGCCTGGGTGGCTCGGTCGGTTAAGTGTCCGACTTCGGCTCAGGTCATGATCTCATGGTTCCTGAGTTCGAGCCCCGCGTCGGGCTCTGTGCTGACAGCTCGGAGCCTGGAGCCTGCTTCAGATCTGTGTCTCCCTCTCTCTCTGACCCTCCCCTACTCACACTCTGTCTCTCAAAAATGAATAAATGTTAAAAAAAATTTTTTTTAAAAAATAAAAATAAAGTTATCAACTACAATTAGCAGAGTTTTGACTTTTATAAACCATAGTCTCCAGTGAAAACTCAGTAGTAACCAGTTGTGAACTATTACACCAGAATTTTTTAGATTGGCAGATTTGTAAATATATATCATAATTTCTAGAAAAATGTATTTTTTACAGTGTAACTTTCAATAAAGCATAAAACGTTTATTAGCAGATCCAAATTTATCTTTAGTTTCTCTGTAATAAGAGGTCAGAAGCAGATAAACCTATGTTTAGTAATTAAGATTTCAGTATTTTATCTTTATAAAAACCTTAAGATATTCAATAAATGTAATCCAATTTGTCATTTATCTTCAACTATCATTTTAAGTCCTTTTTGCTGACAAATGCAACAGAGATAGCATGAACTTATTTGACCTTTAGTGAACCTTGGTAGAATAAGTTTTATATTTAATGCTAGTAACTCTAAAGACATGCTTACTTCAATTATACTAACAACCTTGAATTAGCTTTAATCCCAAATATGTTGTACCTGTGTCCATTAAAAAGTCAATTTGTTCCCCACTGTCAACTTTACTAGGGGCTCCTGTGGGAAAATCTGAAGTGGGCAGCTTATATTCGGGGAGCCCCTGGGCCCCTTTGTGTTGATTTAGGAGGTGATTCAGTTTAGACCTCATAAGGTGATGCCTAACAGATTGGGGTGATTTTTGCTCCTCATAGTGAGGGGAGGAGGTGGAGGGGTCAATGACACCAGAGCCACTGAGGAGGGAACAGGAGCCGGAGATGTGAGAGGCACAGGCTGTGGTGTAGAAACAGGAAGAGCAGCCAGAGGTGGAGCCAGCAAGGCGAGAGTTGGAGTCAAAGTTTGACCATTCCTTTATCTGTTTACTCTCTCTCCCTCCTGCAAAACAGGCTTTTTCTCTGCTTGCTTTTTGGCCCTCTGCACCATTTATTCCAAATATGTCCTAATGGACTTTCTTTGGGAGGAGTATTCCCTATCTTCCTAGACAAAAATTCAGGGGAAAAAAAAACAGAGAAAGCAAAATTATAACTAAATGAAGCCTAGAGTATGGGGCGCCTGGGTGGCTCAGTTGGTTAAGCATTGGACTTCGGCTCTGGTCATGATCTCACGGTTTGTGGGTTTGAGCCAGTAGAGGGCCCTGTGCTGGCATCTCAGAGGCCGAAGCCTGCTTTAGGATTCTGTGTCTCCTTCTCTCTTTGCCCTTCCCCCACTCACGCTCTTTCAAAAATGAATAAACGCTAAAAAAATTAAAATAAATAAATAAATGAAGCCAAGAGTAACTCTGTTGGAAATTGTTCTTCCCCAAAAGTCAGAATTTCACTGAATGAACCAAGTGGTGTCCTAGTTTCTGGCTTCTCCCTAAAAGTCAGAGTTTCGCTGATGGAACCAAGCAACAGGCTAACAGAGCCGAGCCAAAGCCTTCTATTTGGAGGCAAGCAAATGGGCAGCAGAAGGCTAAGAATCACTAATAATTTGTGAAGAGAACGTTAACGTCTAGTTTCCAAATATCTCCCCTTTACAGAGTAAATGTGACAAGGCCGATTTTGTACAAAGATACCAAAATCTACAGCAACAGAGAGACCAAATGCAAATAAACTGGTTCAGAAGCAAATTAGAAAAGTTCAACCACCATTCCCTTCTCCATCTGTACCCGAGACATATGCAAACAAAGTGGTTTCCACCCAAGGAAAAGGCCAGAGGAGAAGGGAATTTCCGGTTATGCACACTAGAGAGACTTACCCTACTTTCCAGTTGCTCTGCTCACAGAGGTTTGTCAATTCCTCGCCCCAACAGCCAGGTAGAGGAACAGCCAATTTCAGTGCAGGAAGTTAAAGGGAGAGACCTGGAACAAATGGTTCCCACAGCTGCTAGAGATTGCCTTCATTGTAACTAAGGTGGAGCTCATTCTGCCCGCCCATGACAAGCCAGTAAGTCAAGAGGCAAGATATTGAGGCAAAGAACGTGACTTTATTCAGAAAGCCAGCAAACCAAGAAGATGGTAGACTGTTGTCCCAAAAAACCATTTCCTCCAAGCATGACATTTGAGAAAAGAGGACTGTGGGAGGGGGTTGGAGTCGAAAGGTGGCTGATAGTAGATAGCAGACATCTAAGGAAGGTCGTGAACTTCTCTGTCCTTGGTCAGCTGATCTTTGCGTACAGGAATCTGGTACTGTCATTCTTCTGAATCTTGAACATAGCATAGTTATTTCTGTACACAGTTCTTTATCTTCTTGTGTGAGGTAGGTTTCGGGTAAAAAGCAGTTTTTGCAAATCTTAATTGTAACATGCCTATGTGCAGGGCTAAGCAGAAGTTTCTAAGCCATAGGTCATGGCAGCAAGGGAAATAGAAGCAATATGGAGTTAGACATGCTAAGTTTCTCCCTGTTACAATTTAGCCAAACTTGAATCAGTGTTCTCTGAGTCCTCTTTGTGACCAGGCTTCTGACCTCCAGATCTGTCCTTGGCCATTTTAGTCCAGTTTTAGCAAGAATTTTGTTGGTTCAGTTTGGTGAAAATCGCCTGCCCTTTATATCTGATCAATTCCTCATCCTTCACCCTGGATATCTTATCACCCTGACCTGCCTTCAGCAAAAATCCCTCAAGTCAGTTTAGCTAGAATCCACCTAGCCATTTCCTTTTAGTGATTTTCCACCTACTGGCCCCCTACTCTGATCTTTGGCTATAAATCCCTACTTGTCCTTACTGGTGGCAGATCTCAACCTCTTTCTCCTATTGGGAGACTCCACTATAATGGTCCCCATGAATAGTCTGCCTTGCCATCTCTAACGTGTGTCGGAATAATTTTTCTGCAAGAGTGACTTTGGTAAGAGCTGTTTTGGGTGGTGGAGATAAAACTTGATTGAAGTGGATTCCAGAGATAATGGTTGGGGATGAACTGGAGACAGAAAATACAAACAATTTATAAGGGAAACAGAGAAATGAACCAGTGGAGAGAGATGTGGATACTAGAGAAAATATCGTGAATGATGATATTAGAACATGCTTTTAAGATTTTCCTATAGAAAGGAAATTATTATGAAGAGTGGAAAGGAGGGAAACCGCTTGATTAATTTCCTTGAGAAAGTAAATGGAGAAAAGGGAAAATATCCTCTTTCCAAGAGAGAAAGGATGGATTCTAGAGGACAAGTTAAGGGACTGGTATTAAACTGTTACATGGACAATTCATCTACTTTCACAGGGCTGAAAACAAAATAATTAGGTACTGATGCAAATATGTTGGTAATTGGTAAATAATGTGGGAGAAACGCTTTTTATGATTTTTTTCCCCTTAATTTAGTAAGATCATTATCTGTGGTCTCCTCATCCTTGGGAAAGATGAACTGGGGGTTTGGGAAATCAGATCTTTGTCTTGGAGAGAGTGAAAAGACGAAGGAATTATAGTAGAGTTTCCAACAGTGATCATAACGACAAGTAATGGAAGCTAAGTGTGCAATGCAAGGAGAGAGAATGTGAGGGGTGAGGGTATTTCTGACCTCTTATTTGAGGTAAAAGAAGCTAATATTTAGAGTTAATGGGCTTCTTAAATATTTTTCTACCCTTCCAAATCTCTTCAGAAGTGTGATAGTTTTGTTTTTGGTTTTGTATTTTTTAGCTTCACAGAAACAACCCCTGTTCTTCACCTAGAACAATGTATGTCTATTTATTGTGCACTGGCATAATTAAGAGACCCACTCAAAAGAGCAGTCCCAGAGTAAAGAATTTTCTCCTGAATATCTTTATATCTTTTTGTTACTGCCTATAGCAAAAAAAGCTCCAACTTGATTTAACTTATATAATATATATATATATATATATGTGTGTGTGTGTGTATATAAGTGTGTGTGTATATGTATATATATGTACATGTATATATATGTATATATATGTATATATGTATATATGTACATGTATATATATGTATATATGTATATACACATATATATATGTTTTGAGAACTTATTTTACACTTGACTTTGTTCTGGGCCCTGTGAACAAAACAAAAATGCTTGAGTCCAAGGAGCTTTGCTTTTGGTGGAGCATATAGGATTCACAAAGAAAATCCCAAAGGGATAATTCTATGGAGAAAAATATGGCATGAAAGGAGAAAAACAGTATGCAATTTTAAGTGAGGTGGACATACAGCTCTTATTTAGAAAACAAAGACCTGGGGCACCTGGGTGGCTCAGTTGGTTAAGACTTTGGCTCAGGTCATGATCTCATGGTTCATGAGTTTGAGCCCCACATCTGGCTCTCTGCTATCAGCCCAGAGCCAATTTCAGATCCTCTCCCCCCACCCCCCCTGTCCTTCCCAATCTCTCTCTCTCTCTCTCAAAAATAAATCAACAGTAAAAAAAAACCCCACAAAGATCTGAAGTAAGGGAGTAAGTCTTAGAAGCTAGAAGATAGATAGAAGAGTGTATCCAGGTCTGAACATATAAAATGCAAATATCCAGAGACTGGAGTTTACCAGATTTATTCTTAGAGCAGTCAGGAGACCATGCTGCTGGAGACCAATTGTAAGGAAATAGAAAGTACTAGGGAGGAGAACTTCAGCTGCATTGTCTTCTAACTATGCGTGGATCCAGCCAGGGAAGCTTTGAAAGAGAGGAATGATGATCAAAACTGTATTTTCAAAGGTCACTGTGGCTGCTGTACAGAGGGCAGATGTTCCCTTACATTAGAAGGTCATGAGTTTTTTTGTTTGTTTGTTTTTAACTTTGTTTTTAGTCTTGTTTTTTTTTTTTTGTTTGTTTTTATAGACTAAAGTAGCTCCAGACAAAAGTGTAATAACAAAGGAAAACAAGACCCTTGATAAATTGGGAAATCTGGGTCGGAGATTTTGGTTCCACCATTAAACATTTTTGGAAGTGAGCCATTTTTAGGTCATGTTACTAATTCTGGAAGCTCCATGAAATCCAGTAAAACACACGCGCGCACACACACACACCTATTTCCTTAACATTGAACGTGAAAATGTACCATGTTTTGGATGGGTTCCTGGAAGGTAGCCTGGGATACAGACTTGTAGTACAGAACCCAGGAATTCAATCATATTTCTGCCAAGGTCCAAGCCCACAATGACTTGATTGCTCCATTCTATTCTGAAATAAGAAAAAAAAAAAAAAAAAGACTAGGCCAGCAGACCTGAATGGAAGCCCTCTTCATAATATCCAGTGCTGTCAGCTTTCCATTTTCCACTGCCCCTCAGCAGCTATCTTCCTCTTTCTCCTCTTCTCGCAGACCTTTGTATGGGGCCCTCCATGTACCACAAACCACAGATGTGTCGCCCTCACCTGCCTAGCCCCTTGAGAGCTAATACTGTATGATCTCACTTATATGTGGAATTTAAAAAAATGACAGCAACAACAAAAAGCATACAGATGCAGAGAACAGATTGGTGGTTACTAAAAGCAGAGGGATGGGGGCACAAAATAGGTGAAGGTGATCAAAAGGTACAAACTTTCAGTTATAAAATAAATAAGGCATGGAGATGTAATGTATAACATAGTAACCATAGTTAATAATACCGTGGTGCATATTTGAAAGTTGCTAAGAGAGTAGATCTTGAAAGTTCTTGTCACAAGACAAACATTGTGACTATGTCTGGTGATGCATGTTAACTACACTTACTGTGGTGATCATTTTGCATTATATACAAATATCTGACCATGTTGTACACCTGAAATAATTACAATGCTATATGTCAATTATATCTCAATTTTTTAAAATGAGGTGTCAACTTGACATTGAACATGAGAGTGTAGCATGTTTTGGGTAGGTTCCTGGAAGGGCAGTAACCCCAGATAGGTCATAAACACTATGCCAGGCTATTATAAAAATGATACCATCTGCCAAGAATAAATGGTGACATTAAGTTCTTCAGGTTCATGTTTTCTCTCTTGGTATTTTATGCTTGACTAAATTCCCTGTGAACTAAGTAGTCTCCAGTAACTCTTAGATAATTTCAGTGGTGAAAGACTAGAAATTCAACTATCTGCAAGGGGATGGGGTCCTTGATAAGTTAATTGGGAAAAATATTGAAAAATATCTGTTTTTAACACTGGTAATGCACTAAATTCAGGTGATGCATTATAATACATTTCATTATCCATCAAAATTCTATTTTCTGTATATGCAAACCATTAAAATAAGAAAATTAAAATATCAATTATAAATAGATAAAAACAGGAGTTTAGTATAGGACTTATAGCCAAATCTAGAGCAGTGGACTTTGTCTGTGTTTGAGTCCTGGACTACATTTGTGACCTTGGGCAAGACATAACCTCCATGACTCTCCATTATCTCATATGCAAACTAATTGCTGTTGTGGTAAAGATCATATCTTAAAATACACTTGAAAATAATTGTAAACCACAAATTCCATAAAATTTGTAAAGAAACAGGAAAATACTCTCCAAGTTGTTAATTTTATGTTTTCTCTATTAAACCTTCATCCCTATTACATGGAGTCAAAAATTAATATATTTTCTTTTCCTATTTATATTTATTTTCCATACCTTGATGAAGTTACAAATAAGGAATAAACAAAAAGATTAAAAGGAGGAAGAGGAAGCAAGAGGAAAGATGATTGTTATGACCTAATTCAATGGTTTAGGTCCCGGTTATTAGCAGAAGAGTTGTCTCCTGAACTTGAGAATTTCTTTCAACAATCTCTCTGGCTTCTCTGGCACATGCAGTTAAAGGAAAAGAATCATCACATTCTGGTTTAAAAAGTAAAACCTGAGAACCGGCAACTTGATGTGATTGTTAGGGGCAGGAGATTCTTCACAGCTGGAATATGTACAACTAGGATCATTAAGGGTGACACTAGATGTATACTGCAATGCCTTTGTTTACCATCATTCTATTTCAAAAACATCATCCTCCCCTCTCAAAACATATGCTGTTGCTTAAATGCCTGGCAACTCCCTTTGTTTTCAGATTTTCTTTCTTCCTGTTTCCAAGTATGTGGATTTCCTATTCACTAAAGGCATTTAAGCAGTTCTGGTTATATACTGCTATGTAACAAACCACCTCAAACATACTGGCATAAAGTAACATCAATTTTATTATGCTCATGGATTCTGTGAGTCAGAAATTCAAAGCCCAGCTGGGAGGGCTTGTCTTGGGATGTCTTCACAGCTGCTCCATGAAATCTGGAGTCTCGGGCTGGGAAGTTATGAACCACTGGGGGTGACTCAAATGGCTGAGGTTTGGAATCATCAGACTCCCATGACAGGCACTAAAACTGGGCTCAGTTGAGACTATTGACCCACACAAGACCTTTGTAGGTGGCTAGGAGTTTTACAACATAGTAACTGGATTCCAAGAGTGAGCTTCTGCAGAGCAAATGCTCAAAGAACCAAGAGGATGCTGCTTGGATTTTAATGATTTAATCTCAAAAGTCAATGAGTCTACTTTATTGGTTGAAGCAGGCACAATCTTACCATGATGCAACAGGGTGGGTCATCAACTTATCATCCTGATGAGAAGAATGTCAAAAAATTTGTAGGCCTTTTTAAAAATCACTGCATAAACTGTGTATGAAAGCTAAAGACAGAAAACAGACTAATTGCTAAATGCATGAGTAAGAATGAGTGTGTGTTATTCATAGTTGGGTGTGTTCCATCAACCATTCTGTTCAACAAACAATCCATATATCTCAGAGGTAACAGATTGATTCACTGCAGTGGAAGACCTGATAAGTGCAAGGGAATCCAGGCTTAAGTTAAACAGTACATGGTATTTCTCTGGACATAGGATTGGACCTGGAAAGAACATGTGTAGCAATTTGGATCACTGGGATACATTTTAGAGAGTATTGCTGTTTTCTTGCTTTTGTCTCTCGGCCTGTGAATATTATCATGTGTGGCTTGAGGCTGGTTTGTTATGGCCATCTTGATAACAGCTGGAGAGAGAGAGCCACATGTGGAAAAAACAGAGCAAAGAGATTCAAAGACAAATGGAATCAGAGCCTTGATTGAACCATGTCTGCTTGTACTTCTTTTGTTCCATCACACCATAAATTTCTTTCATTGTCCGACAACATTGAGTTGGATTTTATGTTTTATGTATATAACCTGTGTTCAGAAGCATCGTTACTGATGCTCTGCATGAAAGAGAGAAATTAAATATAAAAGAAAATAATTTAATCTCAAATCCTCTTAATATTTTTATCAGTTAATTCCTCTATGTTTTTATTGATTGATTAAGTTTGTGTGATTCTAAAATTATTTTAGTTGTAGAATGGCAGAAACTGACCAAAAATAAAAACAAAACAAAAGCAAACAAAAAAACCCAAACCCCAAAACAAAACAAAATAAATAATCCAAATCACCTTTTTAAAACATAATCAAGAGTTTGTCTTTAGGGATCATCTAAATCTATTTTAATTTTAAAACATATTCAAAACTTTTTTTAAGTAGAGTACAATTTTGGGAGAACCTAAGCTTTATATGTTATAAATGAATTGAGTTCCTTTACAGCCTTCCATAATTCAGACAAAACATCTCTTCAATTACTGTTTAGGGTTTTAACAAACTCCTTTATTGCTATGTACTGTAATATGAATATTTGTGTCCCCCCGAAAGTCATATAATGAAACTTAAACTCGCATGTGATGGTATTAGGAGGTGGGGCTTCACGAGGTAATTAGGTCATAAGGGTGGAATCTCATGAATGGGATTTGTTTTCTTATAAAAAAGGCCTCAGAGAGCAACCCTTCCTTTTCTGCCATATGAGGACACAATGTAAAGATGGCTCTCTATGATCCAGAAAGCAGTGTCTCACCAGATACTGAATCTGCAGGCACCTTGTTCTTGGATTTTAGAGCCTCTAGAACTGTGAGAAATAAACTTCTGTTACTTATAAGCTACCCAGTTTAAGGTATTTTTGTTAAAGCAGGCTGAAAAGACTAAGACACTATGTAATACTTCTATTACATGGTTCTCACTTGGCTGTGTGTGTCTGCCTCCTATTGTCATGGTATTGTGAGCACTTCTGGAGTTTATTCATCTTTGTTCTAAGTACAGAGTAGATGCGCAGTAGACAGCTGAATCAAGGAATGGATGCCTAGATTGAAATTAGAGTAGGGAGTTTGAGTAAAAGTTTATAAGTAACTTAATCAAATGCTTTTGATGACCTTAGAGAGGGTGACTAAGATTTTTGGACTAGTCCTGTGGTCCTATTTTTGGCAACATATTATGTAGCAAGATAAGAAATCAAGTTTATTCAAAATTATTGTTTAATTATGCACACTTGAAACATGTGAGGCTTAATTAACAATTTTTATAGTAAATCATCCAGATAAAATATATTAGCTTCAGAATATATGCTAATCCTATGCATAGGTATATCATTAGTCCAAGTAATTTATTATTTTTCTTGACTTATTTTTCCCTGAAGTATTCAAGCATTCAAAATGGTAAGGTATTACTTACTATAAATGTCATAACCTATTTTAAGAAGATAGGTTAAAAAAATGTTAAAACCTCTCCAAAAGATTCCTCTTCCCCATAGAGAGGCAGAAGTAGGAGCAATGGGATTTCTGGGTTAGACAAAGCAATTAAAAATTCCGACTTAGCCAACAATGTTGACCTTGAGCAGCTTCTCAAGTCCTTTTCTGATAAAACAAAGGTATGTATACTTGGAAGTTTAAGTCGAATTGTGAAAGCTCCTTTAATACTGAAAATGTTAATATGGGATTCTATAATATATATTATAGAATATATATATATTCTCTCTATATATAGAATTTATATATTGTATTATAATATATATATTCTATATAATATATATATTCTATATATAGAATTCCATATATTATAATACAATATATGTATTCTATATATATAGAGAGAATATATATATAAATATAATATATAATATATATATAATACATTCGCAGTTACGATGTTTTGGAAATTATGTTTTAATTGCTTACTTTTAAAAGTGGTCTTTGAGGGCGCCTGGGTGGCTCAGTCCATGTCAATGTCTGACTCTTGATTTCAGCTCAGTTCATGATCTCATGGTCCCTAGGTTTGAGCCCCACATTGGCTCTGCACTGACAGTGTTGAGCCTGCTTGGAATTTTCTCTCTCTCTTTCTTTCTGCACCTCTCCCTCTTTCTCGCAAAATACATAAATTAACTTTAAAAAATTAAAAACAACTAAAAATAAAATGGTCTTTGGAAGTCTAAGCAATATTTTGAGATTTGTGTATTAATTCAAGATAATGTAACTTTTATTTATTTTTTTAAGATTTTATTTTTAAGTAACCTCTATACCCTATGTGGGACTTGAACTCACAACCAATCAAGAGCTGCATTCTCTACCAACTGAACCAGCACCACTAAAGAAAATAGAATATTTATTTATTTGAGAAAATACCTTTTTATTTTTATTTGAATGAGAGAGAGAGAGAGAGAGAGAGAGAAAATCCAAAGTAAGCTCCACACTGAGCGTGGATTCAATCCCACGACCCTAGGATCGTGTCATAAGCTGAAATCAACACTCAACCGGCTGAACCACCTAGGCACATCCATAATGGAGCTTTTAAATATTTGGTGGCAACATCTTTAGCTGTTGATTTATCCCCCATTCCCAAAGCAGATATCATTTTTTTCCCATTTCAGGAATAGTTGATTTAAGAAAGGAAGTTGAGTATTGTTTCTAAAGTTGATTAGCTGTGTTCTCATTCTGAGGAGCAGTTTCAATGTCTGGAAAGAGCACTAGACTTGAAGCTGGATTCGCAATCACACTCCGTTTATATTTTCCTACTGTGAATTTCAGCAAACCTGAGCAATAGAATTCACCTAAGAGGGAAGCATCAAGAACTTTGTTTTACTCAAGATTAAAGAGCTCAGAAGAGGGGGGCCAAGATGGCAGAACAACATGGAAGTTTTTTTGTGTGTCTCGCATCCATGAAATACAGCCAGACCAACATTAAACCATCCTACACACCTAGAAAACTGATCTGAGGATTAACACAACAATCTGCACAACCTGAACCACAGAATTCTGCAGTTACATGGCACAGAGAGGTGAACTTGGGGAGTGAGAAGCTGGGGCAGGCAGGGAGGTGATTTTGTGGGAGGAAAGAGGATGGAGATGGGGGGGGTGAGGGGGGAGAATACGGGAAAAGCACCCCTCCCCAAAAGCAGCTGGAGAGAAAGTGGAAAATTGGAAACAGCTGCAGGGACTAAACTAAAAAGGGAGAAAGGAGAAAGGAGAGGGTTTAAATTCCATTAAGACCGTAAACAAGGGGAGTGCAAAGTCTGCAACTCCACATCTTGATACCTGGTGGTGCTCTGGTGGGAAGGGCGAATCCCCAGGAGCAGAGTGGGGTCCAGGAGGTTCTTGGGCCACACGGGGAAAAGCAGTTCCACTGCTGGAAGGACAGTGGAGGTAGAGACTGTTGAGGCCCCCTGGTCCCAGAAGACCACAGAAAACAGCCACATTCGCTGGTGCTGGAACAAGGTCGTTGGAAGTGAAGCCTGGTGCCAGATGTGTGCTGTGATTTTCCAGAATCCCTGAAACGCTGCTGCTACACTATCTCACGAACTTTTTCAGGGGCGCTGGCTCCCGCCTGCATTCTCTGGGTGTAGGCAGCAGCACAGCCCTGCGAATGTTCCTGGGTGGAGCCGGCAGAAGGCCATTGCTTGGTGAGACCCTCCTGCAGAGGGGTGGAATAGGTCAAAGCCGCAGTTCTTCAGAAGTAAGGGGCCAGGTAAACAGCCACATCTGAGACAAAACTTGGGAGAGAGTTACTGCCTGGGGCCTGGTCACGGAGAGTGAAAAAGCAGGCAGTGGATGAAAGCTGAAGACAGAGGACGGGTGCACAATTGCTGATCCCGGAGACCAGAGTTCCAAAACTAGAGACTGGGTAGCTGGATGACACCATTTTCACCACTTCCGCACATGCGCATACACACTTACAGCGCTACAACACTCCACCCCAGTAGGCTAGCAGCGCCATCTAGTGGAGAACGGAGCCGTTACGCTAAGCCCCGCCCACCTGGGCCAACCTAGCTCTTCAAGAACAGAGTTCTCACCGCCTGCTTAGTTTATGGACTATAAAGCGTTTCATAGCCTATGGGGAAAATGAAGTAATTTCAGTCGCATTTCAACCTGTTAGCAGGTCCATCTATTCAGTTTTCTTTTTTTTTCTCTTTTTCACTTCTTTTTCTTGAATACAGAAAGAGAAAAAATTCAGTTTTATTTTCAACTTTCATTAAAAATATTTTTATTTTTTTACTATTTTTTTACTTTTGTGTAAATTTTTTCAAATTCCATTTTACTTCCATCATTTTGTTTTATTTAGTCTACTTCAGTGTACTCACTTTTCCAAATTCTCAAATGATTACCTTTTTTTATTTTTTCTCTTTTTCATTTCTTTACTTTTTCTTGAATACAGAAAGAGAAAATTTCATATTTATTTTTAATTTTATTAAAATTACGTTTCTTCAATTTTTCTACTATATTCTTTACTTTTGTTACATTATTTCAAATTCTGTTTTACTTCTATCATTTCATTTTAGTCTACTTCAAGATATTCACTTTTTTCGAGCTCTCAAACAATTTCCTTTTCTTCCCCCCTTTTTTCTCTAATCTATCAAACCACTTTCAACACCCAGACAAAAACACACCTAGGATCTAGCATCATTTATACGATCTGTGTGTGTGTGTGTGTGTGTGTGTAATTTTTTAATTTTAATATTTTTTTATTTTTAGTTTTTTTTAATTTTAATTTTCTACCTCATTAATTCCTTTTCTCCCTTCAAAATGATGAAAAAAAGGAATTCACCCCAAAAGAAAGAGCACGAAGAAACGACAGCCAGGGATTTAACCAACACAGATACGAGCAAGATGTCTAAACCAGAATTTAGAATCATGATAATAAGAATACAAGCTGGAGTTGAAAATAGAGTAGAATCCCATTCTGTGGAGATAAAAGAAGTAAAAACTAGTGAGTATGAAAGAAAAAATACTAGAACTGAGCTGCAAACGCGAATGGATATTGTGGCAGCAAGGATGGATGAGGCAGAACAATCAGCGATATGGAAGACAAACTTATAGAGAATAATGAAGCAGAAAAAAAGAGGGAGATTAACGCAAAAGAGCAAGATTTAAGAATTAGAGATTCAGTGACTCATTAAAAAGGAACAACATCAGAATCATAGGGGTCCCAGAAGAGGAAGAGAAATAGGGGTAGAAGTGTTATGTGAGCAAATCGTATTGGAAAACTTTCCTAACCTGGGAAAAGACACAGACACCAAAATCCAGGAAGCACACAGGACCCCCCATTAGATTCAACAAAAACCAACCATCAGCAAGGCACATCATAGTCAAATTCACAAAATACTCAGGCAAGGAGAGAATCATGAAAGCAGCAAGGGAAAAAAAGTCCCCAACCTACAATGAAAGACAGATCAGGTTTGCAGCAGACCTACCTACAGAAACTTGGCAGGCCAGAAAGGAATGACAGGATATATGCAATGTGCTGAATCAAAACAAATATGCAGCCAAGAATTCTTTATCCAGCAAGGCTTTCATTCAAAATAAAAGGAGAGATAGAAATTTCCCAGACAAACAAAAATTAAAGGAGTTTGTGACCACTAAGCCAGCCCGGCAAGAAATTTTAAGGGGACTCGATGAGGGAAGAAAAGATGAAATGTAAATAAATAAATAAATACCAAAAGCAACAAAGATTAGAAATGACCAGAAAACACCACCAGAAGCTCCAACTCTACAAGCATAATGGTAATAAATTCATATCTTTCAGTACTCACTCTAAACACCAACAGACTCAATGCTCCAATCAAAAGACATATGGTAACAGAATGGATAAGAAAACAAGATCTATCTATATGCTGTTTACAAGAGACCCACTTTAGACCTAATGACACCTTCAAATTGAATGGAAGGGGATGGAGAACCATCTATCATGCTAATGGTCAACAAAAGAAAGCCAGAGTAGCCATACTTATATCAGACAATCTAGACTTTAAAATAAAAACTATCAAGAGGTGAAGAAGGGCATTATATCATAATCAAGGGGTCTATCCACCAAGAAGCCCTATGAATTGTGAACATTTATGTGCCAATTGTGAAAGCACCCAAATATATAAATCAATCACAAACATAAAGAAACTCATTGATAGTAATACCATAATAATTAGAGAATTCACCACCTGACTCACAGCAATGGACAGATCATCTCATCAAAAAATCAATAAGGAAACAATGGCTTTGAATGACACACTAGACCAGATGGACTTAACAGATATATTCAGAACATTTCATCCTAAAGCAGCAGAATATACATTCTTCTCCAGTGCACATGGAACGTTCTCCAGAATAGACCATATACTGGGACACAAATCAGCCCTAAGTAAGTACAAAAAGATCGAGATCAAACCGTGCATATTTTCAGACCACATGCTATGAAACTCAAAATCAACCACAAGAAAAAATTTGGAAAGCTAACCAATACTTGGAGACTGAAGAACATCCTACTAAAGAATGAATGGGCTAACCAAGAAGTTAAAGAGGAAATTAAAAAGTATATGGAAGTCAATGAAAATGATAACACCACAACCCAAAACATCTGGGATACAGCAAAGGCAGTCATAAGAGCAAAGTATATAGCAATCCAGGCCTTCCTAAAGAAGGAAGAAAGATCCCAGGTATACAACCTAACCTTACGCCTTAAAGAGCTGGAAAAAGAACAACAAATAAAACCTAAAACCAGCAGAAGACAGGAAATAATAAAGATTAGAGCAGAAATTAATGGTATCGAAACCAAAAAAAAAAGTAGAACAGATAAATGAAACCAGAAGCTGTTTCTTTGAAAGAATTAACAAAATTGACAAACCACTAGCCAGTTTGATCAAAAAGAAAAAGGAAAGGACCCAAATAAATAAAATCAAGAATGAAAGAGGAGACATCACAACCAACATAGCGGAAATAAAAACAATAATAAGAGAATATTATGAGCAACTATATGCCAATAAAATGGGCAATCTGGAAGAAATGGACAAATTCCTAGAAACATATACATTACCAAAACTGAAACAGGAAGAAAAAGAAAATTTGAACAGACCCATAACCAGTAAGGAAATCGAATTAGTAATCAAAAATCTGCCAAAAAACAAGAGTCCAGGGCCAGATGGCTTTCCAGGGGAATTCTACCAAACATTTAAGGAAGAGTTGACACCTATTCTCTTGAAGCTTTTCCAAAAAAACAAAAATGGAAGAAAAACTTCCAAACTCTATTTATGAAACCAGAATTACCTTGATTCCAAAACCAGATAGAGACGCCACTAAAAAGGAGAGCTATAGACCAATTTCCCTGATGAACATGGATACAAAAATCCTCTACAAGATATTAGCCACCCAGCTCCAACAATACATTAAAAAGATTATTCACCATGACCAAGTGGGATTTATACCTGGGACACAGGGCTAATTCAATATCTAAAAAACAATTAACATGATTCATCACATCAATAAAAGAAAGGACAAGAACCATATGATCCTCTCAATAGATGCAGAGAAAGCATTTGAAAACATACAGCATCCTTTTTTGACAAAAACTCTCAAGAAAGTAGGGATAGGAGGAGCATACCTTGAGATCATAAAAGCCATATATGAATGACCCAACGCTAATATCATCCCCCATGGGGAAAAACTGAGAGTTTTCCCCCTAAGGTCAAGAACAAGACAGGGATGGCCACTCTCGCCACTGTTATTCAACATAGTATTGGAAGTCTTAGCCTCTGCAATCAGACAACACAAAGAAATAAAAAGCATCCAAATTGGCCAGGAGGAGGTCAAACTTTCACTCTTCGCAGATGACATGATACTCTATATGGAAAACCCTAAAGATTCCACCAAAAAACTGATAGAACTGATTCATGAATTCACCAAAGTTGCAGGATATAAAATCAATGCACAGAAGTCGGTTGCATTCCTATACACCAACAATGAAGCAACAGAAAGAGAAATCAAGGAATCGATCCCACTTACAATTGCACCAAAAACCATAAAATACCTAGGAATAAATCTAACCAAAGAGGTGAGAAAATCTATACTGAAAACTATAGAAAGCTTATGAAAGAAATTGAAGAAGACACAAAAAAATGGAAGAAGATTCCATGCTCCTGGATAGGAAGAACTAATATTGTTAAATGTCAACACTACACGAAGCAATCTACATATTCAATGCAATTCCTATCAAAATAACACCAGCATTCTTCACAGAGCTAGAACAAATGATCCTAAAATTTGTATGGAACCAGAAAAGACCCCGAATAGCCAAAGCGATCTTGAGAAAGAAAACCAAAGCAGGAGGCATCACAATCCCAGACTTCAAGCTATACAAGACTGTAATCATCATGACAGTATGGTACTGGCATAAGAACAGACACTCATATCAATGGAACAGAATAGAGAACCCAGAAATGGACCCACAAACGTATGGCCAACTAATTTTTGACAAAGCAGGAAAGAATATCCAATGGAATAAAGACAGTCTCTTCAGCAAGTGGTGTGGGAAAACTGGGCAGCGACATGCAGAAAAATGAACCTGGACCACTTTCTTACACCATACACAAAAATAAAGTCAAAGTGGATGAAAGACCTCAATCAAGACAGGAAGCCATGAAAATCCTCGAGGACAAAGCAGACAAAAACCTCTTTGATCTTGCCCGCAGCAACTTCTTACTCAACATGTCTTTGGAGGCAAGGGAAACAAAAGCAAAAATGAACTATTGGGACCTCATCAAAGTAAAAACTTCTGCACAGCAAAGGAAACAATTAGCAAAACTAAAAGACAACCGACAGAATGGGAGTAGATATTTGCAAATGACATATCAGATACAGGGTTAGTATCCAAAATCTATAAAGAACTTATCAAACTTAACACCCAAAAAACAAATAATCCAGTGAAGAAATGGGAAAAAGACATGAATAGACACTTCTCCAAAGAAGACATTCAGATGGCCAACTGACACATGAAAAAATGCTCAACTTCACTCATCATCAGGGAAATACAAATCAAAACCACTATGAGATATCACCTCACACCTGTCAGAATGGCTAACATTAACAAGTCAGGCAACAACAGATGTTGGTGAGGATGTGGAGAAAGAGGATCTCTTTTGCATTGTTGGTGGCAATGCAAGTTGGTGCAGCCACTCTGGAAAACAGTATGAGGTTCCTCAAAAACCTAAAAATAGAACAACCCTACAACCCAGCAATTGCACTACTAGGTATTTATCCAAGGGATAATTTATCCAAGGGATAAATACAGGTGTGCTGTTTCCAAGGGACACATGCACCCCCATGTTTATAGCAGCACTATCAACAACAGCCGAAATATGGAAAGAGCCCAAATGTCCATCGATGGATGAATGGATAAAGAAGTGGTATATATATATATATATATATATATATATATATATATATATACACACACACACACACACACACAATGGAGTATTACTCGGCAATCAAAAAGAATGAAATCTTGCCATTTGCAATTGTGTGGATGGAACTGGAGGGTATTATGCTAAGTGAAATTAGTCAGAGAAAGACAAAAATCATATGACTTCACTCATATGAGGACTTTAAGAGAGAAAACAGATGAACATAAAGGAAGGAAAACAAAAATAATATAAAAACAGGGAGGGGGACAAAACAGAAGAGACTCATAAATATGGAGAACAAACTGAGGGTTACAGGAGGGGTTGTGGGAGGGGGGATTGACTAAATGGGTAAGGGGCACTAAGGAATCTACTCCTGAAATCATTGTTTCACTATATGCTAACTAATTTGGATATAAATTATAAAAATATTTTAAAAAGAATAGGAAGCTACTAACAAAAACAAACAGCAAAATGTACAAACAAAGCTCTTGCTATGTTATGCTAAGATAATAAAAAAATATCCCCTAACCCAAAAAAAAAAAAGGTTAAAGAGCTCAGAGCTTTCAAAATCTTGGCTTACTTATCTGTCAAAAGGGATCAAGCCTAACTATTCCATACCAAGTTGGTGAAAATTCAATCTGATTACGTATTTAAATCATAGCAGGTACACAATAAATGACTCATCTGTTTCCTATCATCTATATTGATAATTCACTTCTTATGGTATTTCCCACAGTAACTATTCCAAATGCCTTTTACTCTCTAAGACCTTACCAACATGCTGCATAACTTTGTTTTGCAAATTTAAAAACAGAACTTATATAAAGAACTATTAACTTTATCATTGCCCACTAAAATCACAAGCACTCATATAAACACTCAGTCTTACACACAAGCTGAAGAGGCATTTAGTAATGATTTACACAGAACCTTTACCAAGAACAGGTAGAGAAGGTTATTGCCTGTATGGTATCGAATCTCCCATACTGTGAAAAACATAAAGCAGTCTATTAAACAGGTGTTCCATGTTAAAACTCAGGTTTTATTAGGATGGCTTAAAAGTTTTCCCTACATTCAGGGCTTCCCTAGTGTGGCAGCCAGGGTAAATACCTCTGCAGGGCCTCTGTTTATATAAACAACAGAAGTCTTCCCAAATCAAACACAGGAGCACCATTCTGAGAGCACAATCGGATTCAATTTTGTGAAAGATATATGCCAGCCAGTGTGAGCAATCCACTAACGATATCACCCTCCTGGAACCAGGGATCAGTTCACTGGACCTCAGGACAATCCTATAGACAATTATCAGGACGCTCCTTGTGTTAGGGATCCCACATGCAAGGTCCTGGGTCCACATCAATCATCAATCCCTATCTGGGCTCTGGCACTTTGCTCTGAAGGCAGTGGCTGCCTGACAAGTCTCAGTCAGCAGAGGAGGAGTGTTAAAATTTCCAGGAATACACTCCAAAGTGCAGGAGACCCCTGAAGTACAAGGTGAGGATAAAAGTCCTAGTTGTCCAGGTTACTTTTGTGACTTCCTGAAGCTGAGTAGGCAATAGAAGTCACCTAAGTGGGAAGCATCAAGAACTTTGTTTCATTCAAGGTTTGGAGAGCTCAGAGCTTTGCCTAAATGGAAGAAGAATGTCTAAAACCTCCAAGCCTCACCACTGTCATTTTTCTTTTTTAATGTTTACTTAGTTTTGAGAGACAGAGAGCGAGAGGGGGAGGAGCAGAGAGAAAGGAAGATAGAGAATGGGAAGCAGGCTCCCTGCTGTCAGCACAAAGCCCAACGTGGGGCTCAAACTCCTGAACCATGAGATTGTGACCTGAGCCGAAGTTAGATGCTCAACTGACCGAGCCACCCAGGCACCCGTCACTTCAGTCCTATTATGTGGAGTTTGTGATTGTGCACAAGATCTGAGTGAAAAGTACCAAGTCCATGTAAAAACTTTGAGCCTAACTCATTTAAGGCAATGGGCTTGCATAAATGTTACAACGTTTCATCAAATGTAGTTCTACTGAAAGAGCTTTATTTTACCTGCCACCTCATAAATGCTACTGATTGCAGTTGTCATGCAGTGACTCAATGACAGTCTTGCAAGACACATAAATGGGCTACACCATCCTCAAGTTTGCTTGAAATTTCCTTCATCTTTTTCTGAGGGATTAGGTCATTTTTCCAGCATATATTCGCACAGTTTATGTATTGTAAAGCACAACTTTAATTATTACGGATATTTTTCTTTCCTTAGGTACCATAAAGCTTATTGTTCTGCTAGAAAATCCACGATCGTCGTTATTCTGATGATCCAACTCACATCTCACTGCTATTTCCATACCTGTTTTGCTTTGGTATTGTTTCAATACTGATAATAAAAGAATTTTCAAAATAGAGTAAAACCTTGGTTTGCGAGCATAATTCATCCCGATTATACAAGTAATCCAAAGTACTTGTATATCAAAACGAACTTCAAGAACCATTAGTTCAGTTGTGATCATGTGATGTTCGGCATTACATACTACTCACATTGTAAGATATTGCTCGTGTATCAACTTAAAATTTATCGGAAATGTTTGCTCATCTTGTGGGCCATTCACGGAACAAGTTTCTCACAATCCAAGGTTTTACTGTATGTTAAATGGCAGTTAAACTCAACACACACAGTACCAGCAACTGATACCTCGTAAGAATTCCACCAACGTGAAAGTAGTGTGACTACCTATGACTAAATTCATACATGCACGATGTGAAAGAAATGTATCTTAAATTTGAAAATGGTAATTTGATTATGGCTTGATTTTTGATACCGTGTTGAAACATCTCCAATGATCCTGCTTGTGGTACAGGGCTTTGCGGACTCTGTTGTGGCAGACAATTCCCTTTGAGATCATACTTACCTCATTTTGGCACTTCCCCATGTCAGACATCAGCCATAAATCATGTCCACTTTCTGCCCCTGGGTCTTCTGGGTCTCTGGGTCTCCTATTCTCACTTGGTCTGCTCACCAGTGCTTGAGAGGTAACTCCCCTGCCGGTATACCCCACCCCTGCCCCACCAACAACTTGCAACTAATGGGGAACTAGGTGTAAGCTGATAATGTTCCAGGTACCTGTCCTTTGGGGAAGGATTCAGGATAATGTTCCAGGTACCTGTCCTTTGGGGAAGGATTCAGGGAGGTATTCTGTATGCTTCTCAGAGAAGCCAGTAGAGTCCCCACGGGAGGCACCTTTACCAACTTTAAAGTACCCGTATTGACGTCTCTCTCATTTCCCTCACACTCCCAACCCCACTTCCTGGGATTACATCCTAAATAAATTGTTTGTGCCCAGGTCTTTGTTGCAGGTTCTGCTTCCGGGGAAACCAACAAAACCAAGTCACTGTTTGACCCTCATCTGATTCTTTTGGGGGGATGCAAATTATCAAAGTATTTTTTGACTAATCGTAAATGAAAAAGGTGCACATTTTATGCAGCTCTGAAGGTTAGCGATTATTTAACCTGAAAAGAAAGATAGGTGTCATGATTCTCTAGTTAGCACAAATATTAACATGTTTGTATTGCCCTATAGAAAGGTAACTTACTGAGCAGTCATATTTAAGTTCCTTCCACAACTGTTCTTCAAATGCTATCTTCCTGCTGATTCCCTTGTTAGTGAGGCAAATAAAATTTGACAAGTGTTCACTTTCTGTTTGTGTGAGACATGTTTTTTTAAAGCAGACAATGAAAACTACATTGTGACTGCTGCCTGTCTGACAATGATTGCAAGACGCTGTCAACTCTAAGGTTCATTCCAGTTTCAGATATATTACAATGAAACATATACTTCATTTATATTAGGGTGGTGGTTTTCAAACCTTATTTTTTTTAAACATAAAGCTACCTTGTTTCCAAACATGCAATTTGGGATTGTTTCCAAAATGCAAATTATTAGGCCTTGCTTTCCGGGATTCTGATTGAGTGGGAACAGGACAGGAATCAGGAATCTACATTTATAACCAGAAGACAGATATTCATGGACATTACTTTGAGAAACATAGGCTTAGGGCCTCCAGAGAATAAGTATCTTTGACATATTTTTTAAATACTCATTTGTTGTTCTCCCTCTCACTAGCATTCACAACAGGGAATAAGGGAAAGAGAAAGACAAAGAATGTAACTTGCTAAACTATTAACACCCCCAATGTTAATTAGTCTACTTTGTTCTTAACAACGACAAGAAATTTTAAAAATAAAAGATTATCTACTTTTTGAAAAATAAAGCCACATTTGTTTTCTCAGACACCCTCATACATCTAAAAAAAGGTTGACAATTTGGTTAAAAACCATCTTGCTAACTCATAATAACAATGCATTTGTATTCCTCATATGAGTAAATTCTTTTATTTCTAAGTTCAAGATCTGAATTTCTTACATTCCATTTCCATATAGTCTACATTTTTGTTCATCGTGTAGTAAATTGTTTAAGCCACTGAACTGAGCACCTTACAGCAGGAACACTTGAGTGCTAAGCAAACAACAGCTCAGTTTTGGCGTGGTAATCCTTGTCTTTGCAGGGTTATCTGAATATTTTCTTGTTTTGTCATTTTATAAAAACGCTGATGAAAATGACACATTTGTGGTAGGGAAGGCAGTCACTTGGTGTGTTACAGACAAGATCTCACCTTAACAAATGGACACTGGACTTTGCAGTTGGAGTGTATTCATACATGGGAAAAAATCTTGAGCATCAATACCAAAATAGGAACCAAATTTAGGGATCTAAAAACAGGAGGTCCTTAAGGCTTTTGGTTGGAAGTCCTGTTACAGACTCCTTTATGAAAAGAAAAAAGTCAATGCCCATATTTTTCTAAAAAAAAAAAAAATCTTAAAACTTAACATTGGGGCACCTGTGCAGCTCAGTTGGTTAACTGTCCGACTTCGACTCAGGTCATGATCTCACGGTTCGTGGGTTCAAGACCCATGTCAGGGTCTGCTCTCAGAGCAGAGCCTGCTTCGGATCCTCTGTCTCCCTCTCTCTCGCCCCCTTCCCCTCTCAAAAAAATAAACATCTGAAAAAAACCAAACTTGTTAACACTAAAGTAATCTTTATACTCTCTTGCTCAATATTTAGTTTGGTCTGGTGACAAATCCCTGTTGTTGTTTTTTTTTTTTTTCCCTTTTAAATGTCTGCTATATTCTCTTGAAATAAGCTGAGAAAACTAGAATTTGAGAAAAGATATTTCCATTTGAAGAATAACCTCTTGGGGCGCCTGGGTGGCGCAGTCGGTTAAGCGTCCGACTTCAGCCAGGTCACGATCTCACGGTCCGTGAGTTCGAGCCCCGCGTCAGGCTCTGGGCTGATGGCTCAGAGCCTGGAGCCTGTTTCCGATTCTGTGTCTCCCTCTCTCTCTGTCCCTCCCCCGTTCATGCTCTGTCTCTCTCTGTCCCAAAAATAAATAAACGTTGAAAAAAAAAAATTAAAAAAAAAAAAAAAAAGAATAACCTCTTTTTTTAATGTCTAATTATATCTTTTTTTGTAGCAAGATTGTATATTTTAATATTAACAGACATTGCACCTGCTACGGACTATTTCCTACCATACCATCCCACTTCCCACTTCCAGCAGATGAGAGAGCTTTCTCTGTACGCTGCCCTCAGATGGTTTCCAGAGAAATGCAAAGGAATGGTTACCATAGAAAAGCAATTCAACACTCCCTTTGGGGTTTCAAAACAGATTTTTGAAATCTATAGCAGAATGAAGGCTCAGTTGCAAGAGCTAAGGTCTTGCAAACCAAAGACTTGGCATGCATGCAATATACATGCTA
This sequence comes from Panthera leo, assembly GCF_018350215.1. Classification (NCBI taxonomy): domain Eukaryota; kingdom Metazoa; phylum Chordata; class Mammalia; order Carnivora; family Felidae; genus Panthera; species Panthera leo. The sequence continues at coordinate 31,769,415 of NC_056687.1, forward strand.
GTCTGTCTCTTCCCCCCTTTTTCCTCTTGTTCTCTTCTCCTTCTCCTCCTCTATCTCACTGGGAAGACAGAATTAAACATGAAGTGAGAGAATTAGATACAGCGAACGTGTCACTGAGGTTTCTGATTCTTGTGCCCTCTCACCTCTGATCACGTAGAGTTTTAGGAGTCTGCAAGAGCAACCTCGGCAGCACTTTCTAGTTCTGAATCAGAGAAGGAGGAGGTATGGCCCATAAATACCTGAGCATTTACCATGTACTTTACGCATATCAATTCATTTAATCCAAACAACCTTGTAAAGTAGGCATTCTTAATACCATTCAATGATTAAGGCAGATTCACTAATCTTCCCATGGCTACAGCTAATAATTTGTGGAAGCAGGATTCAAGAATAGGTGGTCTGGATCTAGGACCAAGGCCAACTTCCTTTACATTTCAAAAGTAGCTGCCACCCCCTCCCCCAACCCGCAGATGCACACAGCCTCCATGGTAAGCAATTAAGGATAGTAGCATCTTGTCAGGCCTAAGGAAGGGTCCTCATACCCAAGTCTCCAGAACCCCAGCATGGCATGGAAGAGCGTATGAAAGCCCCATTCGCTGCTCCCTACACCCAACCTACATCAAAGGGTTTAAAAATATCAGGAGAGTGACTATGAATAAGGGATATCAAGGTAGGGAAAAGGAAGATGCCGCATAAAAGTTATGATAAACGAAGACCATTGGAAACTTGGACAAGAGCAAAATTGTTGAAAGCTTCTACTGCCAACACCGCCCCCCGCCCCCGCCAACACATGCGCATGCACACACACACACACACACACACACACACTTTCTACAAAAGAATACAGCCTTGGGAATTTAGATGCTACCCTATAGAGAGGGCAAGGAAGAGAAAATCTGGACTTTATATCTGAAATGACCAAGAAAGTCAGATACAATTGAGTTCATCCAGAATAAAGATGATATTTTTCTGCCACTAAGCAGAACAGCAGCCCAAACAGTGTTATTTAAAACTCAAGTGACATTGCACCTGAACTCTGAAATATGTGCTGGAAATGTCACATCACCACCCATTGTGTGGCCCTCAGGAATTCAAGAGCAAGGAAACAAACAAAAACACCAATAATTTATTCCATGGTTAGGAATTTCACAGTGTATTTTACTCACTGGAAATGGAACCACCCCCATCCTTGCACTACATTTATACTTTGATATGTTTTTAACTCTTTGCAAGTTTGTAGGACCAAACTATGTGTGAAAAGTGAGGATAGAATGGGTGCAATGAATTTCAGTCTATGAACACAATATCTTAAGTTGTTCGGGGCAGTTACAGAGTCCATGTTGTCACATACATTAACTCACTGAATCATGACAATTGCTCCATGAGGTAGGCATTATTGAATTTACAGGTGAAGTACCTGAGATTCTGAGGTTAAGTAACACGTCCAAGGAAATACAGCTCATGACAAAACTGGGACTCAAACACAGGCCCCCAGATTCACATAATTTATATGTATATCACATGATATAAATAGAAACTAGCTTATAGTCACCTCACAAGGGGAGAGAAAAATTAGGCCGTTAAGCATGTCTCTCCAATGTTCCCCTTGAAATAGCTTGGAAACTGACTTCTTGACCTATGGATCTAAGCAGATGCTGGTGATTATATCACTTTTGTAAAATTAAACTTCAAAATAATATCTACCTTCTTTTTTTTCAAAATTTTCCCAGTTTTGTAAATTATGATCAACACAAAGTTTAACCATATATAGATATATCACAGGGAAAGAACCTTCACTAGATTCTCTTGCTCATCTCATCCATTCAAAGTTGAATACTTGAATATTCTGACCTTAATCTAATGAGCAATAATGTTCAACCCAGTATATGGCAGGTATAGAATTGTTAAAATTTCACATGAACTTTTAAACAAGAAAGCAGATAATTACTAATAAATATTCTGGATAATATAATCTTCTTATTGATGGGACAGAAGTGGCTCAAACTTTATAAATTAGATGTATCATAGTTGAATCCTAACTATTTCAGAAATAGGTTAATTGAAATTCAGATACACATAAAAAACATTTTAGTACATCCTTAATATTAAAATGCTATTTTATGACCAAATGCCTTTTAGGTCTTGATTGATCTTACAGCCTTAATTTCCATGGAGTAAACAGAGAATTTTTCCTTATAAGTAAAGCCTCGTTGTTCAGAAAACAGAATTTTTATTCATCTGATAATACAGTGGTGAAATGTTAAGACAGCACAACTTTGTGACTAAATGGAATAAATTTGATCACACAATGAAAAAACAAAAGAAATCAACACAAGAAAGAATGATGTATTTGAGAACATTTTTAATAAATAATGTGACAAAATTACTTTTCTGATTATTGGTTTTCAGTATGCAAAATTATGGCTAAAAATAAGAGGTTTCTTACATGAACATAATGAAAACATTAATCACATGGATTGTTCCCTTAGTACTGCACACCCTTTCTATGTAACTTTCAAATTATCTAAGTGAACACATTTAGTTTTTGGTGAACACCAGCTTTTTCTGTGTGGTTCAGTTTTGTTTGGCTTTGTTTTCCAGTGGGGTCAGGCCTGATACCTGTGTATGAATAAATGTACATTTTTTTCTTCAAATAGCACCAATTATCAAGTCAATGAAATTCATATAATGACAAAAAAGGATCATAAAAATCTACAGTCAGAGGGCATCATTTGGCAATTCAAAGCAATTAATGCCTCTCTTTGAGCTTATAAGAAAATCTTATAAGTTTCAACATTGGCCACAACAAACTTAAACCTTTTTTTTTTTCTTTAGGTCCAGGAAAAGTAAGAACCATTGGGTTCATGGCCCACAATAAAGTATGCACGTTACTTCACCACCTGTCATCATTCAAATATTCCAAATACAAACATAGAGCATTAACAAAACAGGTTAAAAACGCTTCTCAACACTTTTTTCAATAAGACAAAAAAGGTTAATAGTTACAATGGTTTACAAATAAAGTTTAGTGATTGTGCTTTTAAAACCAAAAAAAAAAAAAAAAAAGATTAAAAACAGTGCATTACAAAAACAAAAATCAAACTTCCTTAAGTGGCACTTCTGAAAGTTGAACTGACACTACCAGAAGAAATTTAGGCCAGTTAAGATAGGGATGTCCTTATTCAATTGGTCATTAAAAACATCCATTGGTTTGTAATATGCATTAATAATTGCATTCGATTGAAAAATAGAACAAGGTTTTTTGCTAGGCTTACTTATGACAATGACTAGACAACCAGAGATCCAACTGGCTTATCCCTACTTATCCAAAAGTATATTTCCAGTAAGAATATACTTCCATGATTGAAATGAAGACAAAATAAAGTACCACCAGGGGTTGCAAAGAGTATATATTTACAATGTTTCTACCCCATTCAAATCGACTTGTGGTTGTTCTGCATGTATTCTATTTTATTTTCTCCCAGCAGAGGGTGGTATGAAAGACTGACTTTAAAATCATGTGAAAATGAAATATGTTTTAATTTGCAGTAGCAGTTGGTTATAGAAAGATTATATCTTGAGAGCCCTTGCCATGAGGTTGATTAGTCAATTTTGTATCTTTGATCAATACTTTGCTATAAAATTGGCTTGATATAGAAGCAGTGCAATGCCATATCTCAGGGGCAAAATGCAAACGAACTGTTTTGTTCTCTCTTGCTGGCTGATGACTGAAGCAAGAAGTCAAGTACTTCCCTTGCTAGAAGTAAAGTGTAATGGTTTGTTCCAACAGCGAGGGGAATAGGGAAGTTCTTCATAGGGATAAGGATCAAACAACAACAATAAAACTCCAATAAAATTTTTAAAAATGGTATTCCAATAAGAGGAATAAAAATGACAATTTTTACACTCTGATTGCACTGAACATTGTATCTGGCGTCATGTGTCATCAGACAAGAGGCATCTTGAGAGATACTTTTCACATTGGATCGCACAAGCCTCTCTGGTTGTCTTCAGCTTTCAGTTTCCTGTAAGAGATAAGTTTTTGGTAAATTTCAAAATCAGTCTTATAGTCTTATATTTATATGGATGTATATGTTTTTATCCTTATAATTTGCGTTTCTTCCTTCATTCCCTGGCATATGTTAAAAAGTGCTCATGGCAACTAATTTCCTTTGTCTTTATAGCTGATTTTGATAGAAGATCCAATAGTTCTCTACAAGCACCAAACTGTGTTCTACAGAATGTTGCAGTATTGGGGTATGTGGGGCAGGAGCGAGAGGGGCAGCAGAAGGTGGATTTCTCTACTTACCCCGTCCCCAACTCAACATTATAGCTCAAATTTTATTGGTTTAAGTATTAGAGTTATTTTTGGTAACTTTTTGTCCCCCAGAAAAGTTCTTCTCCTTAAAAAGACAAGCACAACTTATAAAACAGCTTCTCATCACAACAACTGCAAGAAGAAAATCTTCTTATTCCAAAATTCAAAATCAAAATGTTTTGGGTATTATAGGAAATTCAATTAGATATTATGCCTTAAAATTTTTCATCTTCTATTCTTAAAAGTTTAAGATGAACGTTCATTTAACAATCTACTTGGGTTTAAATATATTTGTAAGAAGAGAAATTTGTCCTCAACTTGTTTATTATTATTATTAAATGGAGGAAACATGGTCTTAAAAGTTGGTTTATTTTGACTTATTGCCAATTCTATCTTGTATTGCTATCTATAAATTCCAACAAAGGAGTATATATTTGACTCAAAGAGTGTTCTCTTCTGGGAAGGTTAATGTCAAGGATCATGTTCTCATTGGCAGAAGAATTAAGGTGGAAGATAGTTGGTCCAACCAGTTAGATTAACCCCAGTGATTACTAGGGCGGCAGATAACACAGGCTAAGCACTCTCATTTACATCCTTATAACTCTGTCACCTTACTGGTTTTTACAACCTACTACAATACAGTACTATACAATATATTATCTAGAGAAATAGTTCTTATTTCCTAACAACATGTTTGCCATATAAACTTCTTATATGAATATCTGCAGATGAACATGACCTCTAGATCCAAAAAGAAACCGTTATCACCATTTAAAACATTGGAATGCATTTCAAGAAAATCATTAAATTCACAGAAGTTTAGTCTCTGGTATCACTAACATTGGCATTTGTGGTAAAACAGAAACATTTCTGTGGCCTGATACATATTTCTAAATTTGAGGCTGATTTAATAACTAGCATAATGCTGAGAAACTTGGAGAAAATTATAGATACCTCTAATTCTTCATTATCATCTTCTCCTCTTTCATATCCTCCAAGAACCTGCATTTCTGCAATATTTCTTCGACCTACATTTGCTTGTTCTCTTTGTCTGCTTCCTGATCCTCTTGATGACATTGAGCTTGAAGAACTAGGATCTCTGGGATTGTTTGATGTTGGAAAAGTAGGTCTACAGTAAGGTAGAATATCCTCTGTGTAATGAAATATAGTAAGTGCATATGAACACCATTATGCATTTTCATTGTATAATGTATCATCACTTATGTCTGTAATTTTGAATGGGGAAGCACCAGTGTTTTTGAGGAGTAAGTGAGGATATTTTATAACAATAATTGAAAAGCAGCATTGTCATGAAAATGAAAATAACAAGTCTTGTCTTCCTGGTAGTGGTTGGCATTCAGGTTTGTTTCACTCACAAGCTCCTGACTACCTCAAACTCACTTGGGACCAAATTCATTAAAAGAGGTAAACCAAAGCTAGAATCAGACAGAGCTTCCAGTTCTCTCCTTCACTATGTGATATCCAATTATTTTAGGCCTTAGTTTCCACTTTTCTAAAAAAAGTATTAATAATATGTATACCCAGAGGAGCCCCTAGTGTTGCTGTAAAAACAGAGGAGATAATGAAATCTCTATGCAAATTATGAAAGATCATTTTCAGGCACTGATAAAAACAAAGCCCAGTTTCCTCAAACTACCAAAACAGAATCAAGCCCAGGTTCACTTTCGAGACAACCTCCATCTTAACATTGTATTTACATTGTAGAACCTTGAATCTCAGAAGTTTGCCACATTGCTAGCTCAAAACACAAGCCACTCTAATTAAACACCATCTTCTGAATTTCTATCTTCTTACTGCTTTAAATTTGGTGCTGCTTGTATTGATGCCTCCACCAGTTGCTCACTTCTCTCTAAAGCCTGTTCCCTCCACTCTTTGGACACCAAACACATGAAAAACCAACTCTTCTATATTCATTTCCCCTCCCCCTCCAAATGCTTCTACTGTCCACGCTGCCTGAATGCAATCTGATTTCCCCTGAGGTTTCCACACAAGCTCTCTCCAGTAGAATGAGGAAGGTTTGCCTCTTATCCCAACTAGCACCAGTTCGAAGTCAATACTCCCTGACCTTTGCACAAAACATTCTCTTCCTGGGAAGGTCAACCACTCTACTAATGTCACCTGTTTAGTCCTCCTTGATGGCACCTTTCTCCATCCATTCTACTCATTACAACTTCTACCCATCATCCAGGTTCTGACTTGCTGGGGTCTCACAGTCCATGAAGACCACTGTTCCTGCATCCTTGCCTCATAGCACTTGCACTCCTGTGACCTGCATCTTCTGTCCCTGTTTTACCAATCTTCTTCTCTCCATTGACTGTAATTTTTGTCAATCTACAATATAAAATCTGTCTTTTGCTAAAAACTTTCCTGTTAAGCCTGTGCTCTACATGAAACAATAGCTTCTTTCTGTCCTTAATGCTCAACAAAGCTTCTTGAATTTAGACTCAATAGTGGTAGATGCAACTCCCATTTACTCTGGATCGCACTGAAATCTATGCATGCCCACATTACCACTATGAAAGAGAAAACTCACTGTTGACTTTGAAAATGCTAATCATGTTTCAGCCCTTATGTCTCTGGACTTCTCGCTGCCTTCATCTGGAAACCACTATCAATTTAAACATCACTATTCCCAGCTTCTAGTTCTCTTCCTTCCTGGACAGTTTTCTGTGGGCTCTTCCTATAGAGTGCCTCATACATGTTGATGCCCTGCAAATTTCTACTTTTACCCTAGTGTATACATATACATTTTTCTCCCACTCACTCTGGGTAATTTCATCCATTCTCACAAATTGTAACCTTTTCTAGAATGTAACTGTCACGGGGGCAGGTATTTTTCTGGGTTTTGTGTTTTGATATACTCTCAACTTGACATATAACAGGTCATTGATAAATAGTTTTGAGTGAATGAGTGGATTTAATTACTATTTTATTATGATAAATCATTAATTTATATTTCCAATTTTTGAATTATGTTGAATACTTCCTCTTAAGCGCCCTCAAACTCACTATGTTGAACATTGACTTCATCATGTCCACTCCTTTCTTCTCTTCTGGATTCTCTAATATAGTTAATGACAACACTAATTATTAAGAAAACAAACACAGAAAACTGAAATTATTTTAGAGTGTTCCCTGCCTTCCAACAACCTTCCGGCACTCTTTCAATGTACCTTTTCCACACATTCAAATGTACACAGGTGAGCCTGACTTTTAACACAAAAAAATGTTAATGTTGAATTTTCCCACTCACTCATCTCTGTTCCTATCGCCTGGTTTATATTCTCCACATCTCTTGTCCAGGTGTTGCAGATATCTTCCAATAGATCTCTGTGCCTTGAGCTATTCCTCTCTAAAACATATTCACTCAGCTGCCTTCTTATAGGAACTACAGGCACTCTATGACTTAAACTTACATTTACCTCAAGAGCTTCCTCTTTGACCACATTTACTATTTAGTCACACTGAATTTATAATCTTCTTAATGTACCTCAAAGCTTTTCATGCTGAGTTTCTCTGCCAGAACAATCTATTCACTCTTCTTACTCAAGTAAAACTCCACCCACCCCGGTCACTCAGCTTATGTGTTATTTCCACCAGGAAAGATCAAGAAGTCGTTTTCTACCTCACGTCCCCACAAGACTGGGCTAACTGTCCCTTCTCTGGACTCTCAAGTATCACAGCATCATAAACGTTATACCAAATATGAATATGTCTGTGAATCTACAGATAACCTGTCTCCAACTCTGACTGTAAGCTTCTTGAGGTCAAGGTTCATACTTACACATAAATCTCAAGACCAGTACAATGCTTTATACCACAGTGGATGTTTGATATATGTAGAAATAAATTGAACTAATTGAGGTAAATGTCAGCAAAACAGTCATTCAAGTCTAGAAGACCACTCTCTTTAATTAAAAAATGACCATTCATTACACATGTAAATCAGGGTGCCTCTTTCATTTTAAATAATGTCAACTGAATTATGAAGGTGAAAATTATAGCAATGCATAGAAACAATCATTTAATGACACATATACACAGAGTTATGGTTCAAATCAGAATTTGGGAAAGCAAGACATAAAATAATAATCTGGTCAGTGTAACTCAGTGCTCTCCATGAAATAGGGTCCCTTGTTTCTAGATTAATAGTTCCAGCAATAGTTCTTTAGTTAGAAATATTTTTATAACACAAAGGACAACTTATCAAAAGTCTAAAGATTGATAAAATAATTCCATCTCTTTGTTCTAATTCTGTATACACCAATATCTTTCCAGGTTTGTAAGTTGTTTTTTTTTTCCCTGAAAAATCCCACCTGCTTTGGAGGAAGCTTACTTGTAGCAGCAAATTGGTTTATACTTTCAGGCCACATATAAACTTCATAATTTATGTCATGACATTGTATTTATAAGTCACTACTTGGAGTATAGAATAGATCAAAGAGTCAGAGTCAGATCACATTTTGCTTAACTGATAACAAGCAAGCTAAGTTTTTCAAACTTTGGATTGTGGTAATAACACCAAGTACTTTGTGCTCATATAGTGGGGGTGTCCACCCCCACTCATCACTTTGTTGCTGAGTACATGCCTAGATTAGGAGTTCAGGCTTCCTGCCACATAAGAGAGTGAAACTGACTCCCATTTTGAAAGGACATTGCTAATGACCAGGTGCCCATAATAAAAAGAATGAGAGTTTGATGTCTAATTTTATCACAACATATCTATTAAAATACAGCAGTAGTTGTACAGGCTTCTCAGATTCATTACCCTACCACTCTTTTCTGACTATGACCAATCTTCCCTTTATTATATTTCTTTCTCCTAAATGGTTTCTTTTCCTTAGTATCTAATAATGCTCAAATACACTATCCTAAAGCATTTCTACAAATTCTGCCTTCCTGGCAAACTTGTTCCCAACCTCTTCTCTTCCCAGCCTTCTGAAAAGGGCTCATCACCTCCTTTCACAATGTCCATTTACTTTACAACTCCTTAGAGTCTGGCATCTATTCTGACTACTCTACTAAAAACAGTTCTAATACCACCCACAAATAACATATTGCAAAATCTTTAGGCATTCTCTCCCCATCCCCCACCTCCTGTTGACATCCAACTTTCAGTTCTGTGTGGCATTTTAGATTTCTTCCTGTCTTAAAATTTCCTCCTCCATTCTTTCTAGGACACTATTTTCTCTGGCTTAGAGATCTTGATTATTTTATATCTCTGGGTGGATCCATCTTAGTTTCCACTATAGAAAGTCATTCTTGTGCCTAGTCTTTAAATATAATCACTGCTGATTATTGGTGCATTGAAACTGGCTCACACGTTCTCAGCAAAAGAAGAGTAACCAAGTCTTCCCAACTCCACATTCACTGACTTCATATTAGCAGCTTGAAACCAGCTGTCTTGGGAGTAACTACCCAACAGAAGTATGTAAATGGGCACAAATTAGGATTTTGCTCTGCTTTCCTCCCAGAGAATTGATTGCTCAGCTTTAACCGATATATCACTGTTGATAATTTAGCCTTTGTAATTCACACAATTTTACCCTGTGTTGCTGTTTCTAAAATCCACTCTCTACTCACAACCTTTCCCCCTGATCTTTAAACTCAGTTGTCTAAAGTCTTATTGATTTTCTTCATATCTGTGTTCTTGTCAGCACCTTAATCCATTCAACATTGAAAATATTTTCCCTTAGAAATCTTTTCTGTTTTGTTTTCTCACATTGGTTAGTACAATTATATTCCACTAGTCAGCAGGGCCATCTAATTAACATTTGAGTAACTTCTGCTTTACTCCATAGTTTCAGTCTATTTTTCTACTTTCGATTAGTCACCAATTCCTACTGGCTCTATCTCTGACACGCCAGTGGAGGCTGTTCTCTCCTTGATTTCCCCACATACCTATTTTAATTCAGTGTTTTCCTATTTTATACCTAGATATTTTACAGTGACCTGATACTTTCATCTACTAGATTCCAGTCTCTTCCTTCACTATCGAGTGCTGCCAATTCTTTTTCTAAAAATCTGATTCTGTCATTTCTTGCTCAAAATTCTTTGCTGGCTCACCACTGATTGTATCATAAACCTCACAGTCTAGAGTCATATTCCCAGCCTTGCCAATCTGGTCCAACCACCTCTCTAGTTTTATCTTTCATTATCTGTGCCGGGCCCGAAGCAACCTATTCTCTGGTCAAACTGGAAATTAAAGTTCCCCAAACATAGGTTTTTACACTTACATGTTTTTTCTCCATTTATTTCCTTTATCTGCTATCCCCTTCTCCCTGTTTAACCTGTTGAAATCATGCTTTCCCTTAAAACCCAATTCAAATGACACCTCTCCAAGGAAGTCTTATATAATGTTACAAATTTAATTTAATTATATTAAAATTATTTGAGTACATGCTTGTCTCCTCCATTAGAGACCAAATTTCTAAATCTTATCCATTTTCATATGGCTCACGAGAACCTAACAGTGTAACTTACAAAATATATGTTCAATCTATATTTATTTGCTGTATGAATAAATCGGTACCTTGGATGAGATGAGTCTTTGCTGGTGGAAGGTCGCGTTTTGCTGCCTTGTTTCCTCGTCCTTTCCCATCATTTTGCTGTTCCTGTGCTTCTCTGGTATCACCTGGATTTGTTCTCATATCTGCAACTTGTCTTCCATCCAATACTTCTCTCCCCTTGTAGCTGCCTACTTTTCTATCTGATGATCTGTCTGTTCTTGCTTCTATAGAAGGTAGTTTGGGTGCCATTACAGGTCGTACCTCCAGCTGTGCCTTGGATTGGACAGTGGGTGACTTTATAGCAGGTGGTGGCACCGGAGGAGGTGGAAGATCTAGAGAGAAAAATTTAAAATACTGTAAAAGTCTACCACTTACACTTAAATGTTAGTATTACCATTGGATTCACACAAAATTGTGAGGTAATACATCTTAAATGAACTGGAACATTTGAAGGCAACAAAGGAACAAGAAGATCAACAATTTCAATCTATCCTCATTGTTATATGGCACAAAAATAGTGAATCATAGAGCTGGGACTTAAAGATTACCTAGTCTTGGGATAGCTAATATGGGCATATGTGCTCAAACTCTCTCTCCCCCAACCATGACAGACCTTCTTAATTGATTTCAGCAAAATGTTCCTGGTCCCAAATGCATACCCTTACTCTTCAGGCAACCACTTCAAATTGATTGAGGTTGGCACTTGAGTTGAGACGTATTTGCCATCTCTAATCTAGCCTAAATCCCTTCTCATTCTGTAAAAAGGGTAACTTGAACACACAGACCTTAAGTTTTCAACCTCAAATCTAGATGTGATCTGAGCTAGGACCAATGCCCTTAGATTCTTAATTTCTGGTTCAGTATTCTTTATATTATTACATTCTATTTTGTATTTATAATCTACCATCCATTGATGGGATTGCTGCACTTTGTATCTGCACCCAGAGGTTTTAAACCAGCTAATCTCTGGTATAAATGTAAGTTAATTTCATCTACCTATCACTTTATACACACTTTATGCACACAGTTTTATATAATTCAAAGTCTTATAGACATACCTAACAATACAAGTAGGTAAAAATTTGATATCTAGAAAATTTACATTCTTTAAGGGGTGCTACCTTTGCCCCCATGTACATTTTAGGGAACAGAAATAGATATCTTAATAATAGTTGGAAAGTTAGAAGAATATGAAGAGATTCTAGTTTTAGGTTGTTCTGCCTTTAGCATGGAAAGGTTTGAATCCAATTTGTAATAGCTCAGGTAAGTAATGATAGAGGATGTAACTGCATTGGTGGCTGTTCAGATGAAGAAATGTATTTGAGAAAGGTTAAGAAAGAAAAATCAATATCATTTAATGATCAATGGAATCTAGCAGGGAAGGGACAGGACAGAATCTAAAATGACATTTACGATTTTCACCATAGTTGACTAGGTGGATGACAGAAACTTCACTGAAGATAAGGAAGGAGGGGATGAGAAAGAGATGGCCCAGAGAGGAAGAGGAGGAGTTCAGTTTTACAAAAGTGAAAAGGAGGAGACTTTGAAGTACCTAGATAGAGATGTTCAACAGGTTTTTGTACATAGAATCTGAGTTTCAAGAGAGGTCAAGACCAGAGATACAGAGATTTGGTAGTTATCAGCATGGCTTTTTCAATCATGACTTCAGAAATGGTAATGTTTTCAGATTTGAAGAGGAATACCTAAATGACAGAATAAATTAACTAAAAAGTGTTTATAAAACATGTATTAAATGCTTAGTATTAAAAAAATCAACATTCTAAACAAAAAATATGCATTTACATTCTACAAATAAATCAAAAGTACATAAGAACTTGAAAGTACAACCCCTCGTATATCTCCATCTCCATTTCAAATACTCAATATTGATTATGTGGAAGTAATCAGTTTGCATATGTTTGCATAGATCATTCCAGAAATTATTTAGACACACAAATCAGGCATATTTGTGTTGCATAATTCCATGGAGCATCATTCACATCAGGGACTATATAAATTGGCCACACCTTGGTGGTACAGTGTCAGTCTACTCACCCCTATGTGGTGGCAAAAAGTACCATGTGAAAATATGTAGCCTTTCTCTCTTATTGACATAAGGAGAACTGCATTTTTTTCACCTGTGTAGTTGTATACATTTCCCTATGTGTACATACAGCTCTACCTCTTTTTTTGAAAACTTCGTATAATCCTCTCTTTTATGAGTATATCATTATTTATTTAGCCAATCTGTACAGAGGAATATTTAGGTTGTTTCTGTATGTTTTACCATTACTGAACAATGTTCTGTTGACCAGCATTTACATATGCCAGCATGAGAAATTCTTGAATATTAAAATATTCTTAGAAATATTAAAATATTCTTAGAAATTCTTAATATAATAGCAAATTAAGAGTTCTAGGACACAATCAGTGTTTCTTATTCTCATATTTTTTTAAAAAGAATTAATTTTATCCCTAAAGTAACTTTTTTCTTAACTAATATTATTTTGACATTACATGCTAAAACAAGGCATTGGAATTCACTGTATTGGTTTCTGAAAACAGAAATTTTGAGGTACCATCTTCCTACCAGCTATTTTACTTAGGACTCCATTATTAAAAGTGGTCTGTCCATCTTTTACCTGCATTTTGTTGTTGTTGTTAGTTCTCATGGCTCATTATGTCCTAGTTTCATATAAATAGCCTCTAAACATTACCTAAAATGGTGGCCAGAGAAAAGCCAATGTACTAACTTTCTCCTGATTCTACTAAATAACATTTTTTTTGTCTTACAACATATATTACCAGTGCCATTGTGACTGATTTTCCTCTTCACTACTTTAATGGATTTAAAAAAAAAATGATACTTAAAAAAAAAAGGTACCATCATGAGAGTCCTCCCTCATCTGCTACTTGTTTAGCAAAAATAACCAAAAAGAGAGAGCTAAAAAATAGACTGTCCTTAGTGGCTCAAAGCGAAGAGACCCAAGGCAGAGTGGTTCTATGTTCAGACCAAGCCTGGGACTGGCAATGAAAGAAGGAGAAAAGTCTAATTGAGAGCATACCTGGCAGCAGATGGAGTGAGTGCCTGCAGGCTCATTTCTGCACCATCTCCTTGCTACACATTTAAACCCCAAATTGCAAACACAGACTATCAAGCTGGCACAAAGTAACTGCCACTATCATCAAATCATAAAATGTCTGGGCTCCTCAGATACCAAAGCTAATGATTACCACTATTATAAGATCATACAAAATCTTGGGAATACAGGACTCTCGAGACACAATCTACTTCCAGAAGCTCTATGACACAGGTAGAAAATGAGAAGAGAACCCAATGGTAATTTTAAGAGTTCTAACTTCCTATATATAATCGCTTCTGTATCTAATTGACAATGAGAGGTAAATGCTTGCAGGTTTTGCTTCTTATACAAATCGGTTACCAAATAAAAATTTGCAGGTATTATAAAATGATTATTGAGTCAAAGCAGGGATTATTATAGTATGAACAACTTCATGTTTCACAAAATGATAAATAGTACTTTCACCCAGTTCATACCAAGAGTAACAAACAGGATCATGGGCATGTTATATGTATGTACAGACTCTTTATATAATCATATAAACATCATTCTTTCTGTAATACTTTCCAAATACCAACATAATGTATATAAAGTAATATGCAAAGCATGTGCATGTAGACAGTTCTGCCAGCATTAACTCGCTATGGAGATCAAACACTCTATTTACTTAACCGCTTAAAGTCCCAAGACCTTGTAATTAATGATAAATCAAGTCAAAATAACATCATTCCAAAGAGGGTGGTGAATTTATAATTTATGAAAAGTAGGGCTAGAGAAATAATGTAGATTTGGTTTTTAAATCAAGTATGTAAATGCATCGAAAGGGTTGAAAAGAGGGGGTGGGAAGAATCTATTAGAAGGTCCTAGAAATGCACTTATGCTTGGCTTTAACTTACAAAGACTCTGACTGATAAATATTCATATATTTTAATCCTACCCTTCATCTGGGTTAAACCTGTACGCAGCAAATATGAAATAAGTAAATAGATTCTGCCTGTCATTGTGACTATAGCATACAGTACTCTGTTGTGCACTGAGTACTCCCTGGGTCTCTAAGAGGTGTAGTATTTACATACAGAGTAAGGTACGGTCACAGTGCCGTGTGCCATCAGGAGGCTCAAGGGCTACTATAGGCTGAATTGTGTCCCCTCAAAATTCACATGTTTAAATCTTAACCCCTTGTGCCTCAGATCGAGACTGTATTTGGAGACAGGATCTTTAAAGAGGTAAAGTAAAATGAGGTCCTTGGGGTGGGTCTTAATTCAATCTAACTGGTTTCCTTATAAGAAGAGGAGATTAGGACACACACAGAGATTGAAGGAAGACTGACTAAATACACAAGGGGACAATGGCCATCTACAAGCCAAGGAGAGAGGCCTCAGAAGAAACCACCCTTGTTGACACCTTGATCTTGGACTTTTAGTCTCCAAAGTTGTGAGAAAATAAACTTTCATCATTTAAGTCACTGGCTTATAGCACTTTGTTATGTCAGCCCTAGAAACTAATATAGCTGTTGACAGACAAGGATCATAGTAAACTACTCTTCATCAGCTCAGACACAGCCACTCTTTAGCCTTCTATATATAGTTTACATAAGTTCTACGAAGCAAGTACATAATTTGAAGCATATTTTACAAAGTAAAGACACTACAAACTCAAGACTGATATATTATACTATATTCTGAAAATAGTTAACAAAGGAATTCTATTGATAGTCATCAAACTCATCCATCATAGTTAAGATTTTAATCATCAAAAAACAAAAATTAAAAAAAAAACCCTCCATGTCTTACGAATATGTTTAATGCATATTTAAAAAAAATTAATGTTTAGTTTTGAGAGAGAGAGAGAGAGAGAGAGAGAGCAAGGGGCAGAGAGAGAGGGAGACACATAATCAGAAGCAGGCTCCAGGCTCTGAGCTGTCAACACAGAGCCTGATGCGGGTCTTGAACCCACAAACCGGGAAGATTATGACCCGAGCCAAAGACTGATGCTTAACCAACTGAGCCACCCATGTGCCTCTTGTTTAATGCACATTTTAACAATTGGCAACTCTAAATTCTTTCTTTTCCCCTCCCCTTTCTCTTTCTTAATAAATTGTACAAATTGTGTCTGCCACTGAGTTTCTTCATGAAATAGTCTATGATTTTTTCTTCAAACAATGCAGTATAGTATTTTGAGAAAATAATTTCTGAGAAAATGACTTTGGTTTCCATGTCATAGCCACTGCTAACAAGACTATGTGCATTTCTCTTATTTGATGCATAAAAAAGTATTTGCATTTACTTGATTTTACTTAATCAATATGTATTGTGGGATATGCATAAAGTAACACACATATTTTGGTATTTTTTTCTTCATCAAATCAGAAAGTGTCCAGAATTAAACTCAAGACTTTTTGGTACAATAAACATAACTAAGAGACAGATGGTTATCAAAATGCTGAAAGGAAGTTAAAGCTAAAATTGTAAAAATAACTTTAGTCATATCTCCTCATTTTATCTATTTTTATGACTTTGGGAAAATAATTATTGGCTTCCACAAGACTTTAGATCCATGATAATTTTGCATAATCACTTTTGTGAAATAAACAATGAAAAATCCAAATAACATTTCAAATTAATGTTTTGGCTTTAACCATTTCAATGTATTTCTTTGGTATTCTAAAATTAACTTTGAAAAAATAACTTAGGTGTTTCATCATTCAGTTTAACAGTTACTATTCCGGGATGAGTTAGAATTCATATTTAATTATTAAGCACATTGAAAAAAGTACTGCAGAATGCGGGACAATAAATACAGATCACAATTTTCAAGCATAGTGTAGTTTGTAACTGTGTTACCATGCCCTTTAACTTGGCATGTTCACATTATTTAAAACATTTTGAAAAAAGCATCACTGAGCGCTAGAAGTCCCTGAAAACAAGTGTAAAGAATGAGGTAGAAAGAGCTACACAAAGCTGTAGGCCAGATTTTCTCCCTTATGTATTTAACGTAGATATGTTTATATCAAGGTTTGATGTTCGACCAGTTTTCCAGTTTTTCAGTCAGGAGCGCTCTCTCCCAGATAATAAAAACTGATAGGACAGCTATAAAACTTGTAAAATGCCATTACAGGGGTCCCATAAATGTAAAACTGCCGATAGAGTTTGGGGATTTACACCTAGTGTTTGTCCCTTCACAGAGGCAAACATTCACAAAGCCACTGTAATAACCCTTCAAAATCAGATAATATTCTGACAGCTCAGTTTCACTGACAAAAGAGTCCTGGGCAGAAGCCAGGAGGCCCAGGTGTGCCGTGTCATGCCAGTATTTAATGTAGTCTAATATCAGATAGATGCTAGTGAGAGAAAATACTCTGAATAAAGTACAGATAATAGCATGGACAGCCACTCATTGCAAAATTACTTGTGCTCATCATGCTGGGAGCTTTGTATTAAATTTTTCTGTCAAGTGGCAGGAATCACAGGGAAAAGTGCCTCAGAAAACCCTCCTTGTAACCTCGGATAAGGATCTATAATATTAGGCTTTCATATGATAATGGCAAATGATGCCCTTTTTGAAAAATTGCTGACTGGTAATGAAAGTCCTAATCAGATTGTGGTTGGAGAGGACCAGGAGGTGTGGGACAGTGTCTGTGACACCTTCTTTCCCCACCCCTTTAGTAAATGTAGCAAACTTGACAAGATGGGTGAGTCTGAGAGAATTTATCTTACATGAATTTTCAACAAAGCCCTTGGGGTTGTTTATAAAACGAGAAGGTGGCGGTTTAATAAATGCTGGGCCACCTGAGGCACTTTCATTAAAGGCTTTCTCTAGACAACATCACAATGTTTGCATTAGTCTCTTGTGCTCCCTTGAGAATACAAGCGTTACCTCTTCAGTGAGAGTCGATATTGTATGTGAAGGCATGAAGGAGATTATTCGATTTGCCCTTCGGTGCACAAAATAGACTGTAACACCGCTATAGCCAGAATTAACATTCAAATAAGTTTACTGTTTTCTATTTGAATGCCAAATTCCAAAAGCAAAGCAAAAAAACAGAGAGGATATTTCGGAAGATTTACCAGTGAATGTGATGAAGGCTGCTTCTCTGTCTTACTTCAGCTACAGTAAAGTCTATTTGCTTGCAACTACAAAAATAACCTCTTAAAAATATTGAAAGTAGACACTATTCTTAGTTTCTTAAATAACCATATCATTAGAAGTACGAGAGACGCTTAACAAAGATACCAAAGTCGAGCATTTCGATAAGGAATATGCAGCTTACCATTAATGAATTTTAAATGTAATTTCTAATGCCAGTGGATGCATTTTCTAGTCCTAGAGAGCCAGGGAAAATAGGCGAGATTCATAGATGTTTTCATGCGTTTCAATGGACTTACCATCTGTGTAGGCTTCTCTGCGCAGATGTCCTGGCTGGTGTTTTTGCTTCTTGGCTGGTCTGGCCTTCTGTATTACCGCAGCACTCATGTTGCTGTCTGTAGAAACAGGACTTGTGGGTCTTGGGCACTGGGATGCATGAAAATGTCGGCGGCCTGAGGAGAAAAAAAAAGGGAAAAAAATCAGAGCTAAACTCATCAATGAATTTTAATTATAACAATAATAATAAAAGGAAAACAGTGCAACTAGCAGCATCCCTAATTTCCTAAAAATAGCTTGAAATAAACTAATCCAGAAAATAATAGGATTTTTGTCATTTTGCTTGACCCATCCACTGGAAAAAAAAAATGCGCAGAGAGCATTTGCCAGTCTTTTTTTTTTTTTTTTAACTGTAGTACTTTTATTCTGTTAAAGTTCTTGATACCACTTATTAAAGAAAAACAGCCCAATTATTTTTCCAACTAATTTCACTAAAATGTTATTAGCAAACAAAGATATTAATTAAATTTTTGCATAGTATATTCAGTGGCTATTGCTTTCTCAAGGGAATAGCCAGACTCCTTAAGAAATTTGCATTCTAGGGGTGCCTGGGTGGCTCAGTCGGTTAAGTGCCCTATTTCGGCTCAGGTCATGGTTTCATAGCCGTGAGTTTGAGCCCTGTGTCAGGCTCTGTGCTGACAGCTCAGGGCCTGGAGCCTGCTTCGGATTCTGTCTTCTCTCTCTGCCCCTACTCTGCTCGTGCTCTCTCTCTCTCAAAAATAAATGCACATTAAAAAAATTTAAAAAAAGAAATTCATATTCTAAGAATGAACAGTACTAAATACTTCCCTTATTTTAATTAAATAGATATGCTATTCTTTGAAGGCAGACTCCCAATAGCTTAATACATTCTGAGGTATTTATCTTAAGGAGGCCTGAAATTAAGGTAGCTCACATACTTAGACTCGTCTAAAATTACTTCTGCTCTTTTCTTTGATAAGATGTTTACTTGCTGATTCTGGATACTTAAAGTGACCCTTCCAGAAACTTCTATTTTTTTTGGTAGTAGTAGAGGTGGTTTGTTTTTTTGTTTTGGGGGGGGGTTAATATTTGCAGGTACCAGTGATAACTGAATTTTCTAGTTATACATGGTACATCTCAGTCCTCTCCAATTTTCTGGCTGTCTTACAGACATGTTGTATTACAATGGCACAAAATATTTAATCCATAATGGCAAGGGAAATCGTGGCCCTATACTTGACCTTCATTATCTTGGTTTCTAGAAATTCCAGACACACAAATCCGGAATTTTTTGTTGTACTACAAGAAACTTCAAACTGAACTAGCCAACACGTCTTTTGGCTATAGACAGGCCACATACAGTGAAACCAATGTATTTAAAAATGCTAACTGAAGCATATTAAATAATATACACTAACGTGGCCAAGTGAGAAGCAATTTGATTGGATTGTTCATTCATATTAACTTCAAGTCATATGAAAAGCAGCACCCCTTCTTGAAAAGACCATTTTAACAAGCAGAGGCCAATGCATGTTTAGTTCATTATAATTATGAGTCAAACGAAAACCAGAAGTGCCACTAAATTACAATACAATAAAATATTAAACCAAACTCTCTTTAGCCATGATGGAGACTATTACAATTAAAGTTACATACCCATGAAAAGAGAGAATTAGGGCTGGGACTGAGCACATTCTTCATTCTATTGTGTAAAGCCATCTACTGCTCATAGACCCTGAGGCATAAGGTCGTTTACAGATGAATTTTTGATGTTATTTCAGCGTTTTGTTGATTTAATGAACTGAAACACACCCTTAATGCAATCTGAAAGCAGTAGTTTGGGAGGCTTAATTTCACTTTCTTTTTTTTTTTAATAGAGGATTAAAAAATAAGAAGAAATAAAAGCTATGTATACAGTTAGATGTTATTTATTAAGGAGGATAGGTAGGTATGGATAGTTATTTTACTATATTTAGTAGCTACTGAGGGAAAAAAGGGGAAATTTGGTTGAATTTCATAAAATATTAGCATGGCTGAAATAAATACATGTTCTACAAAAAAGGTCGAAAGGTATTATTAGACTTTTTTTCCCCCACAACACATTCCTGATAAATAACATATAGAAATAACTTTATTTTCTCTGAATATATTCAATAAATGATAAAAAATAATGACCAATCCAGTATCTGAAGAGAACAGGGCAAAGTACCTATGTGATAATTACTAAATTAAGAAAAAGAAAACAACAAAACAAGGTAGCAATTACTGATATGTTGTGATAGTTGTTTATTTCTGTGAAATGTGTTTTGCTGGCTACATTATTTTACTCAAATATTTGTATTTTTTTGGCTACCAGAAATTCATATACACACAATGTGTATATGAATGTAAAATATGTATATATATGCATATATTACATTCTATGGAGATAAATGTTATGTGATAAATGTTTGGCTTAAATCTAAATTCTTTCCCTTTCCATATTATTTACTCAAGGTTGGGAGTAGGAGATAAATAAAAATGGGTCAAAACGTAAGGATAGATATATGATCATTGTAAACAGACTACTGGTAATGAAAAAAGAAAACAGAAAAAAAATACACGAGCATTTGGATTAACTTTATCTCCAAGTTATTAGATTAAAATGTTTACTTTAAATATGAAACATGTATGCTTGAAAATATATGCATATTACACACATCTTTCTACCTTTCTCACTAAAGTAGTCTTCTGAGAGGGCATGAAGAGCATGGGAGTTAAGGACAAATAGCCCATTTTCCAATGGTGGCGTTTCCCCCTCTGGAAATTTATTTATTTCTCCTAGATAACAGTATAAGAGAACTATCACGATGAATTCTATTTTGGTTGCTTTTTGCACCTTAAAAAAAAAAAAAATCGTGTAACACAAACCTCAGCTGACTATAGGCAAACCTAAAGAAACCGTATACATATCTGCTATGACTTTTGTAAAAACAAGAACTTCCCAGAGAGTGCCACTCACATACAGGATTTATTAAATAAAAATAAACCAGAAGATTTAAAAAGTCTTGTCAGGAGAAAGGGAATAACTGAGTTATGTCATATTCTTGAAACTTAGTTTCCTTAGGCAGCAAATAAAAGGCAGTGGTAATAGTTGCATTTCACATCAGACGGAAGATCATAGGCGGTAATTATCAAGTGACATAAACATACCGAGTTTCCTTTTCCAACTTGGTGAAAAGTACACAACTTACCAGCGGCATCCTGCATTTGGCGACGTGCCACTTTGAGGCCAGCATACTCTGCTGCTGCCGCCACTGCCTGGGCAAAATCGGCATCGGTGAAGAAGGAGCCATCGGAAGAACTAACACTGGAGCGTCCACTGGAAATGTTGTCCTCCTCTGAGGCTGAGCCCCAGCCATTGATCATGGACCCAGTGACAGAGCTCTCGAGGTCCCCTACACTGGAGGCAGGGGTCTGCTCAAGCCCACGTAACAAAAGCCGTCTGGTCTGCATCTTGGCCACTTCCATGTCTGCTTCATCTTCTTCCTCTTCTGGAGCATCCGTATCCATATCTGAGACAAGAGGTCCTGAAATGTAGCCATAGGTATGTGGCGGGGAAATCGGTCGTGGTGGTGGAGGGGGACTCACAGGCTGCCGTCTGCAGGAAGATGAATAAACAGGTTTGGCTCAGCTCGTTATTAGGACATACACAAAATACATTATCCAAGAAATTCACGAGTACACTGATTTGATCTTTGCTTCTGTGAAGCTAATTTAACCAAGCTGGGCTTTCTTTTAATTCAAGGGTAACAGAATATACTCAGCTACCTGTAAGTCTCCTTATGTTTTATCTTTTGGATTATATTCAATTAAAGAAGGAGAAGTAAAACATTCTTTGGAAACATATGCCTATGTACTTGTCTTAAAGCTTATTGAATACTACTGATAGATTATTATTACCAAAGACAACAGACATCAGTTCTGAAACAGATTGCTCCATAAACCTGTTTCTTTCCCTTTTCTTCATTTCCACTCCTACCATTCCAAGCAAATGGACTCATCTGTTCTGACTACAGAGAGTAGAATTTCATAGGATGGAACAATTACACATTCAGCATATGACAATTTCCTTTAGATTCTATTAAAATAAAAGGCTATGCATGCCAAGAGCATTTTTTCTCTGAATTAATTATACACCAAAGGTGATTAGCTATTTTCAAGCCTATCACTTTCACCATTATTCCACCTGTCTGTTAAATAGAAAGCTTACAGGTATTTTCTTGATATACTGGAATTAGTTAAGGGCAAAAGCTGAGGACAATGTGAGTGGTATTGTACAATTTAAGTTCACAGAGTTACCAATAATTACTTTCAGTCGTCTCTCCACAGATCTGGAGAACAACGTCAGGTATCCTTCTACCACCATCTGACACCATCACCCACAGTGAGTATAAGATGCAAAGATGGCTGAGAGGACAGAGGGTGTTCTGACTTCATTGAAGTAAGGTTCGTGGAAAGAAGTTATTCCCAATGGGGGAGGGGGGGAGAATGCCCAGAGATTAACTCTTAATTTAGAAAAGTGTCTGACAAAAAGGAAGACATTAGTGATTTCTAGTTGAACGACTGCTTAGTCAGTGTCTTACTCAACAGTCCCAATGCTCTCTAAGCAAGGTAAAAGAGATGACATAAGGGACAATGTCATTTGGAAGGGTCATAAGAATACTTTTTCAAATCCTGTGCCTTTGAGAAGTAAGGAGGATAGATTCCACACCAGTCTGCCAACCTGAGCATAAGCACTAGAGGAGTGTAAGATGAGGATCGAGTGCCATCTGGTCACCTCCACAGTTTGGGAGGCTAGGAAAGACACAGCATGAATTTCACTGGCTGGTAATCCACCTAAAGATGCGGCTGAATTGTTCAAGGACTACAAATGCCTAGAGATGCTGCCCAGGATTGAGTCCTTCATCAGGGAGGAAGCCCATTTCCCTCACCATTCTTATAATACTCACAAGCCAGATGACATAAAATACTCATCGGGGCTAACCAAGGAGAAGACTGGATCTTCAACTACCTTGTCCTTTTTTAAGTTCCCTCTTCCTTGCCTTACCTGTAGGAGAATGGATCCTGAAGAGGGAGGAGGATGAAAGTGGTTAAAAGCAGGGAATGCCCTGTCACTCCATGCCACCATAACCACAGACAGATACTATCTGCAAAGGATGTCTGGGAGTGCGCGATTATAGTTGTAAAATGAACAGAATTGGAATTTAAGAAAAAAAAAACAAAAAAAATGACTAAAGGAAAAAAAAGATTCAAACCAAAAAAACAGGCTCTTAACAGACGGTGAGCAAACAGATGGTTAGCAAAGGGGAGGTGGGTGGGGGATTGGTGAAATAGGTGATGGGGATTAAGGAGGGCACTCGTAGGTGATGAGTGCTGAGTAATGTAAAGAACTGCTGTACCCCTATATTGTACACCTGAAACTAATATAACACTGTGTGTTACCTATACTGGAATAAAAATTAAAAAAAAAATAGGATTGGGCCTTAAATAAATTAAAAAAAAAGCAAACAAACAAAGTCATAGAGGATCTGGTCAAAATCTAAGGGACCTACTATAGTGAAATAAAGGAAGTTCAATAAAGCACAGTTTTGAGGGTGAGATGGCAGAGGCTCAAAGAAAAATGTTTTGTGCTTTTTAATTCACTGAATTGAGACACTTCAATCAACATGTTGTGTTAACACAAATAGAGAGCATTAAAAATAAATGATCATTAAAATACTATAACTAATTTATTGAGCGCTTATTTTGTAACTAAGTATATTTTATAATACTAACTCATTTGATTCTTTTAAAAAATGTTTATTATCTATTTTGAGAAAGAGAGAGAAAGAGAGAGAGAGCAGGGGAGAGGCGGGGGGGGGGTGGGCAAGTGGGGAGAGAGACAGACAGACAGACAGAGAGAATCCCAAGCAGGCTCCATTCTGTCAGCACAGAATTTGATGCGGACCTCAAATTCACAAACAGTGAGATCCTGACCTGAGCTGAAATCAAGAGTCAGGTTCTTAACCGACGGAGCCACCCAGGTGCCCCAACTCATTTGATTCTTACAATAGCTTTCCACGGAACTGCTTTTATTATCATTTTACAGATGAGGTACTGAAATTCAGAAAAATTAAAGACCTTGCCCAAATTCCCACTACTAGTACGTATCAAATATAGAATTTAATCCCACATTTCACTTCTCAGGTTAACACCTTCCTTCTAGGAATGATGTTATTACATACATATACACATATATACACATATACACATATATACATATACATACATATGATATGTAACATACTAATTTACACACACACATATATATGTACATACATACACAGTTCTTTAATGTGCTATTTTTTTTTCTGGGTGGTTTCTAATGCATCTGCATGTGGCAATAAAAGAAATATGGAGAATATGCCAAAGCTGAAATTATTTAAGAGATTAAAATGGATAATTGTTTCAGTATGGACTGTGTTGTACACATAAGAGGAAAATCTTTGTTTAATTTGGACTGCAATAAAATACCATACTTAAAAGTCAATTTACAGTCTTTGTCAGCATGCACATCCAAAATACCACAAGAAACTTCTTTTTTTAAAGACATGTAAGACTTTCTAGCACAAAGGGGACTATTCTGACCATCAATAAAGGGATGTAGAACAGCCAATTTCACTATGAAAGGAAGCCAGCATTGTTGTATTTGGATAATTCACGTTTGTACAGCAAAAGCAGCTCCATGTTAAACAAGGCCTGGCTTTTAACTACTATCCCTGTGCAAATGCTGAGGAAAGAGAGAAAAATTTATTCAAACCATCTGTAAATAAGGCAAGCCCAGGGAATGTGTGATAAACATGTACAGTTTGAAATATGCAATATATTCTATTTGAAAACAAAAAGCTATTTCAAGATGCCGCACTCAAGTGGGACTTGCCACAAATGAACCTCAACCCTCTAGATTTTTCTCCCTGAGGGGTTTCAACATCTTCTGAAATAATGTACGAGTATATGACTGCAAATCACAATACTCTAGGCTCCTGCAAAAATGATGTCTTCATAAACATGTTCGAGAGAAGACAGGAAACAATGCCATTAATTTATGAAAGCAGGTGTTTATATAGTTCACCACATACAATTTACCAGGCAAAAGACAAAGGGGGAAATGTATACTTTTGAGCTTTTCTCTAAAACTGTTGTAGCTTCAATACTCTGTAGAATTAACCACTACCCAGTTAGTAAATAGACAAGATATTTAATTCTCCTTTGCCTTTTTACTGTCTTTTCTTTCCAAATGTATCATATCCGGTTTGTCTATATTAATAATACATTGGTAAATCTCTTAGCCCATACCTGAAAATTACTTTTTCTACTTGAGAATTTTTTGCTAAATATCGACTACAGTAAACTCAGTAGGAACACTTTTTGAAACAGTATACACAAATAAGTTTAATTATATGATTTTCATAGTTACTGTCTGAAAAGGGAGAAGAAAGATTACTATTATGTTGGTCACCTAGTTTACATAGTATTAGACAAGAAGAGAATATCTACAAGCTCATTAGAATGCCAGAATGGCAATATCCATATTAAAGCCAGTCTGAAATGTTTAATTAAATGTTGCAGTGATATAATGGTTTTAGTTCAGTAATTTCTTATTAATATACATCATACTGTTTATTTATGCCCCTAATCAATAAACATAACAGTAAAAAATGAATTCATTCTTTAAATATTCACTCTGCCCCTATTACAGTGAGGACTGCTAGGTTCAGAGACCAAAGGAATCACAAGCAAAAAAAGCCTGGGGAATGCTTTATACTCGAGTCATAAATGGATATGATTTTAAGGCATACATACTTAATAGAGCCAACTATATATCAGGCCACAGCAGAGTGTATTTTGCAACGATGCCCATGACAATATCTCCCATTCCAAATGCTCTTCTGGATGAGAACTTGCCACTCCCCCATCCAGAGAGGGAATTTAGTTCTATACTCCTGAATCCAGGTGGACCCTGTGACCACTTTGACCAATGGAATACAGCAAAAGGGAACTGTGTCAGTTCTGAGTGTGGCTTTTAACTGGCCTGGAAACTTCCTCTTCCTGCCTTCCTGGAAGCCTGCTGTCATGTAAGAAGTGCCGCAACCCTGAGATCCCCATGTTACAAGAAGCCTGGTCTATGATTGAAGAGACCGTAACAGATGAGACCTGAGGTAGAGACAGAGAGAAGCCACAGGGTATTGAGATATCAGACACATGGTAAAAAAACTGATCTCAAAGTAAATCTTCCAGCCTCAACAGACCAAATGAAGCCATGTGGATTAGAGATGAATTGCCCGGGTGAATCCTTTTTGAATTCCTGATTCATGGAATTGTGAGGAAAATAAAATGGTTGTTTTAGGTAACTAAATTTTAGAGTAGTTTGTTAGGTGGCAATAGAAAGCGGAAGTCAAGCATCATGTTAGAAATTCTGCTAAATAAGTAGATTTGTTCTTCACCTGAAGGGGCTTCTAATCCAGTAAAGGAGACAAACAATTAATTAAGTGTGCAATGATAATAAGGTATCCACAAACAGAGGATGTCTAAGGTGTTGTGGAAACACATAGAATAGGCTCCTATCTCAGAGTTGGGACATCAGAAAAAGATTCTGTGGAGAGCCTCTACCATTTAATCTTGGATCTAAAAGATACATAAGTGTTAGTTCCAAAAAAGAGTGAGGATAATGGTGTTCCCGGAAAACAGGATGGCATGTGGAAAGACCTCAAGGTGGGTGAGAACACTGATCATTCCAGGAACTAGAAGAAACTTAGAGTGAAGGCACCATGAACAGAGAAGAGGTGAGTGGTGATGAATAAGGATGGGAAGGCATGCAGGGGTCAGATCACAAAGGGCTTTGATTGCTACATTAAGGAATCTTGCCTTTATTCTAAGGGAAATGGGAAGCCATTGAGAGATTTTAAGCAATGGAGAGACTTGATCAGTGCTGCATTTTAGGAAAAATGCCTCTGCACAGTCTGCAGCAGGAAGATTAGATTGAAGAAGGGGCAAGGCTAAAGGCAACAAGACCACTTATGGACCATTACAGTAATACAGGCGAGAGAAAATGGCTGTCGGAGGTAGGAAAGTGCCTTTATGGCTGGAGATATGTGTATTGTTCTCAGTGATATTTAAGCAGCTGAAATCTATAGGAACGAGTACTTGGATATAAGGGTCTGATGCTCAGAGTGAAATCTGTAGAGAAATAGCTATCTATCTTTAATGAGTACGTCATTAGGGGGGTGGCAGGATGATGAGAAACAGAAGCCATCCGCTGATGGGGCAGGCATCTGAATAGGTCAAGGGTTTGAGAGGAGGTGTTACTCAAAGACTTAACTAGAGATGAGAATTACAGCACTGTATCAAAAATGTAGACGTAACTTAAATTCCAATGTTAAGGAATTGTTTAAGTAAATCACAGTATGCTTTTGTTTAATATGAATATCTAAATAAAAAGGTATTGATGTGGAAAAATACACCATTCAGTGAAGAGTGGCTTATAAAATAACATGGGCACGTCACAAATTCAAAGCAAGGTAAGTATATACAGAGATGAGAAACTGCAAAGATCTTTACTGAAGTCTTAACAGTGACTATTTCTGACGACACCCATCATTGGTACTTTTGCATTCTCATTTTGTTTATCTGTATTATCAGATATTTCTATAGTAAACATGTAGAATATAACTGCGTGATAAAAGAGCAATTG